>NC_137696.1:100662869-100692869 GCF_964034855.1 Anser brachyrhynchus | reverse complement strand
TGAGCTGTTGGCAATGGTAGTTGGCTGCCTGCCTTGAAGCACAGTGGTTTTCTGTACCAGTGCTTATGATGTGTTACATTTAAACATCACCCCTGCAAGAACACGACCTGGGCATGGTTAAGTGACTCCCCCATATTCCAGGGAGCCAAAGTGAGTTTGGGAGAAGCCTTAATAGGTGCTGATTAAGAGCAGTGTCTGTACAAGCCTTTTCAGCAACCTCCCATGTGCGTTACCCTCAATAGGTACCCAGTACAGGGGATACAGGCTTTGATTAACAGTTGAAACAACAGGACACTCAGTCACAGCTCTGCTGTTATCCACTGCTTTGAGGGAAGACTATAATTTCAGATATAAGGACTATATTAAAGCACTCAGATTTGTGGATGCTTCATGTTTTAACAGGCCGCATTGGTCACAGTCCCATAGTTCTGAGGTGCAATGTCTGTTGTATAAGAAGAAAGATTTAGAATCAGGAGTCATGAGTTTTATTTCCAGATGTGTGAATGATTTTCTTTGGGTTCTTAGAAAGGTCTACACATCTCTTTTTTTTTTTTTTTTGCCTTCTGTTTGCCCTCCTATATTTTTCTTTCTTGTCTGTTCCCACAATAAGTCTTCAAGGACAGCCTTTTTTTTTTTTGTTTTAACTGTATTCTTATTTTTTCTAGACTATTGTCATTTTCTCTTAAATTCAGACTTTTGGAATAAGAACAAGGCAGTTTTTCCTAACTTTCACAGGCTTTTATTGATTTATAGCTGCTATGATTTATTACTTGTACTGCCTGATTTCATTTAACTAAAAACTCAGTCCAAACATAATGCATATCGCACTTGTCACAGAAAACATCAAAGACACTTCTCTTCCTAGGAAAATCCGTCTTAACTAAGTAAATAAAGTGTGTTCCAAATAGAAAAAAATATATAAAAGCACCCCATGCCATGGATTACAGGATCTGCAGCTGGATTCTCCAGGAGAGGTAACCAACTGTTCCTATGTTCAGCTCCATCAGCCAGACATACGCCATGCTTCAACCACAATCCACCCAAGTTCTGGGCACTACTGGGTCACCTGGCAGTAGCTGCTGCAACCAGATGAAAAATAAGGGCATGAATATAGTTCTGATGCTTCAGAGAGGATTTATGTGTTGTTTATTAAAGATTTATGCTAGCTGTGCAGAATCGATGACTCCTGACCTAGCTTTGAGTCTTCAAAAAAATTATGAACACATTTGTACCAGCAGTTTGTAGTAGTTAAGCATTTCACATCAGGTGACTATGACCACTTTTATTTTGTCCATTCCTGAAAGCAGACCTGCCATTGTGTTGAGCCAACTGCAAAGGAAATACAGAGAAGGTGTCGATGAGGATGGGCTACTTGGGGACTATAGAGACATTGCCAAAGCACGTAGGGGTGGAGTTAGGGAAGCCAGAGTTTAGTTGGGGCTGCAATTAGCGACATACATGAACATTAACAAAAGTTTCTTAATGGACATCAGCAAAAGAAGTGAAACTAAGGAAAATGTGGGTTCACTGCCCAGTTAACTAGTGACAGAGGTTGCAGGAAAGGCAAAATTATTCAGCAGTATTTTTCTCTCAGCCTTTACCAGTAAGATCTGCTCTCAGGCCTCTTGGATCTAGTAACAGAGGGTGTGATAATGAACACTGTTCATAGTAGATGAAGACGCGGTTAAGGAACTCTGAAGCAAATTCAACATACACAAGCCTATGAAATCAGGTGGGATGTGAAGAATTCAGTGACGCAGAAGGAGGTGGATAATTTCTTTGAGAGGCCTTTCTCTGTCATCTTTAAAATGTCATGATAGGGTTTCTGTAAAATGTCATGATAAGATTTCTGCTGACTGCTAAAACCAAAATGTCACATCCATCTTCATGAAGGGAAAGAAGGAGGATCCAGGGTACCCCAAAACAAGCCAGGATACTTCTTCTGATGACACTAGTTGTCATGACATGGCTCATATCAGCACAGATAAGCTCTTTTGTTGGGAAATGGATGACATTCTGAGACCTGTGTGTTGGAAATGCTTCCTGTCCTATTTTAACCTCCAAATCATACTCAAATATTGCTTAGGCTTTGTTTAGTGTACTGCATAGAAGTAACCAGTAGCAGCAGAGATGTAGTCAAATAGACTCAAAGCCAAGTGCAAAGTAATGTTGATGTAGCTAGCCTGTGGCATGCTAACTGAGGACCAGAGACCATGCCTTGTTGTATTTAGGTGTATACATTACATCAAATATCAGTTAAACACATGCACAAGCACCTCAAGTGACAAGCAAGTAGACAAGTGAATACTTTGCTCATCTGAAGTCCACTTCCTCTCTAAACAGCAGATCTTTTGTGAAACTGGTCAATGTTAGCAGAACATGTGGTGGAGCAAAAGTGAACAACTGAAAGGGTGCTACTCATTGCTTTCTGGTAGCATCCTTAAATGTGTGATACTTTTTCCAGACATCTGTTCAGATAGAAATTTATGCATGAAATAAAATGATTTGGGGAGTATTACAGTTTTGAGTACTTTGTTAATCCTCAGTGATGCATGTTTTTTTTTAATTTATTCATCATTTATTTTATTTACTATGGTTATATATATATATTTTTGTCTTACAGTAAAAATACACACAGAAGTCAACAGAGATAACTTATTTTGAAACAATATTATAAATTCTGATACAAAGTCAAAGTTTCTCAGCATTCAAGTTCAACATTGTTACTTAAATGAAAATATATATTTTTTTTAAATGCCTATGAATGAAAGCACAGAAAATATATATATATATTCACAGAGCAAATCTAAAGCCTAGGTTTAAAACTAGGAGGGTGTGAGAATAACAATATAGTATATAATAATAGAAAATGCTATATCTTATAGCACAACAAAGAATTTGTGTTTCTTTGGGTACATGGGATGACAAGGTTTGAAGAAAGTGAGTGAGCAACAAAGTATTTATGTAGGAAATACCCACCTTCCGCTACAGGATAAAACAAAAAAAAAAAAAGTTTTGAAAATAACCAGATAATACAGTACTGTATTACAGCAAAACACTACAACACAGTCCAGGGTATAATAACACTGTGCTATAATGTTACTTGCAAAAGTATAGATAGCTAAAGATAGGATTCAGATGCAAGGTACAGTGCATTCTCTCTTAATTGTATTCCACCTAACAGAGTGCAAAAACATGATCTAAGTTGTCTCTAGTAAAGGGAGGGCATCATATTTGGATAATTAATTAAATACTAGTTGCCTAGGAGACAGATTGATGCACAGGAGGCAGCGTCAGTCCTCTTCTCTGGAGCATTGCTCGCTATCCGGTGTGCTCTCAACCTACTGTATTAAGTTCTGTTAATAGATTTGGGAATATGAAACCTATATGTGTGTAAATGTCTTGTATTACTCAAGAGTAATTTGGACAGTTTCCTGGTTATTTATGCTAACCTCTCATTTTCTCTATAGCAGAGAAGAACAAGCGGAGCATTGGTGAATAACTGTTACTACATCCTGCCTACACACATCACACAGGTACAATTTTTTGTGGCTTGATCTGCATACCCGAGCTGTAATTCCTATGTTCTGAGGTGTACACCTCTGCAGCTTTTGCACTGATACCTCAACAGAAGGCAAAACCTAATTCTTTTCTTAATTATCCAAGAAGAATGTTACAATGCTATATTCAAGAAGTGACATAATATTCTTGAATTGTTTTCCTTTAAATAATTTTATTTTGGACTGAATGTAATTTGGAAAACATATTTGGTTCAGCAGCAATCATCTATCTTTCCTGTTATTTTGTGACAGCAGTAGACATGTAATTTATCTGTGGCTGTTTTGTGTACTCACAGTAAGTAGGTTTTGTGGAGATGAGAAATTTGGCTGGTTTTAAGGTGCAGCTTAGCACACTTATTGAATAGATTTCGTAGTGCATTAACCCATGAGAAAGAGGACCCCAGGTATCTTAATTGTCCATGGGAAACTTCAGAAATTTCACCTAATTTCTAACACAAGTAAGTTTGAAAACCTAAAGATTAGGGCTAAGCCAAAGCTTTTTTTATGTATATGTATGCGCTATATATATATAGTTTTATATATGTATAAAATATATATACTATATATATTTTGGGACCTCACTACAAGAAGGCCTTTGAGGTGTTGGAACATGTCCAATGAAGTTGGTGAAGGGTCTAGAAAAAAAGTCTTATGAGGAGAAGCTGAAAGAGCTGGGGTTGTTTAGCCTAGAGAAAAGGAAGCTCAGGGGAGACCTTATCACACTTTAAAATTGACTTAAAGAAGTTGTAGCAAAGTGGTTGTCTCACAAGCACCAAGTGATAAGACAAGGGGAAATGGCCTCAAGTTGTGCCAGGGGAGGTTTAGGTTGGATAGTAAGAGAAATTTCTTTACTGAAAGCGTTGCATGGCATTGGAATAGGCTGCCCGGGAAAGTGGTCAAGTCACTATCCCCGTGAGTCTTCAAGAAACATGTAGATGTAAAACTTAGTAGCATGGTTTAGTGGTGGATTTTAGTACTAGATTAAAGGTTGGATTATATGATTTTAGAGGTCTTTTCCAACCTGAATGTTTCTATGATTCTATAAGGTAGCTACATTTTTATCCTTAATGAGTTCTACGGTATTTTTACCTTATTGAAAAGAAAAGTGTTGTATCTATGCTGTATTTTCTAGTACTAGTTTAATTCAGTTTTTCCTTCTTCTGCCATGACTTAAAGAGAACAAAAATACACAGTCTGCTTTCCTCTTGCTCTTCATTATTTCTCATGCATTCACTGATATCCTTTCTGATTTGTTTCCTGTGGTAAACCATCCCCATTTATCAACTTGTTTTCAAAGACATTCTCATTGTCTTTATCACTCTCACCACCCTTTTACAAAGATCTTCAAAATCTGCAGTGTGCTATTTGAATGGTAGATTGACTAGCATATCCAACAGTATTACTGATGAGACAACACCACTGGTTTATTTAATGATATTGTATTCTTGTAAAATGCTCTACACTGTCCTTTCTCACTGTGGATGCATACTAATTAGACACCTTCAGTGAACTGTAACAATGCTACTAATAATTTGGGGCACACACATAACAGCTCTTTATTCAGTGTAGTTTCTCCATCTTGTGATCTAACTCACTCTTATTATCTGTCAAGGGGAATGGAAATAAAAAAGCAATTTATCTGTCCTGTAGCAGAATACACATATCCTTACAAAGGTTATGAACCAACTCCATTTAGGTATTTGTAGATGCGAGTAGATATTCTGAAGCCAGACTCATCTGTGATTATTTTGATGCAAAATTAATTATTTAAACGGCTTACAGAAAAAAAAAATCCTAAAGGAAGAGACAGCATTTTCAAATCCCAGAATTTAGTTTGGATTTAGTGTATTTAGTCTGAACTTTAGTCAGTGCACTAGTGCCAGGAGTTCTGCAACTTGTGCAAATTTAGGTGCTCAGCTTGCCATCCTTCACCTCCTTCACATACAGCACTTTAGTTTTATTTTTTCACAGACATTCATGGTAAGGAAGTTCTGTGAACTCAATTTGCAGATGAGGAACTAGAAGCTTAGAAGGTTAGGTGATGACAGTTCTCTATAAGTGGTTGCAACCAACTTACTATGACTTATATAAACATACAGAATCCTCATGAAGTGATTAAATATAGTCTTGTTTGCAGTGAAAATGTGAAGAGCTCAGCTGCATATACCAATAAATATCTTTTACACCTAGACTGCACAGAGTTATGAAATCCAGAAGAAAAAGCCACTGAAAGAACTCTGAGGAACTTCTGACAAGGGTGAGGAATTTAAAGACCAGAAAACTGGAAGGAAAAAAGTGAATAATGCTTTCTCAAATAATACTTTCCCAAGCTCTGCTCATGTTTCTCCATGAGTTCTTTAGATCTTTCATTGTAGATCTTGACTACTCATGAGCCAACTGATCTTAAACTGAGACATGGATGCCTTGTTTGCAAGCTGTTCTATAACAGCAAATGAAAAATGAGCAGCCAACATAATTACATTTTTCAAAGGAAAACACTCAGTAAATTAAATGTTTACATTGCTAACATTGAAATGCATCTGACCAACCCTCAGTATTTTGTCTAAAATTTGGTTTATTTACAAGAAACATGACCTTGATTTTATAAAAACATGGGTATCACTATTTTATTTGTTATGTGGCTCTTCGATTGCCTAGTATTTATGCTTCTTCATATGGCTAATTTTACCACCCTTTAAAAGCAACTAGAGAGAAATACCTAAACATGACAAGCTTTTGGAAACCGGTTATGCTTGCAATGTGTTCTTCAGGACCCTATATGTGTCATTGTACATTTAGATACCAAGTAAAAATCTATAAAAACTATGTTTACTACACAGATTAGAAGAAAGGTTGCCTGTGAGCATGAGTGAAATTATGCATACAAGAAGTGAATACAATGTCTAATTGGTCCTTTCATTATCTTAAATGAAATGCTTACAGGTCCTAAATGCAAAAATAATTGAAAGGACAATTATACACAACCAACATTTATTGATAGTGTATTGTTTCAGTTCCCAATATAAGAAAGCAACCTAGAGGTCATTTTTATAAGACTATATATATCTTCAATTACTTTTGAAAACCCTACTCTGTGTCTTCTTTAGAAGAGGAAAGAATTAAAACTACCATGGAGTGAAAGTGTTTTCTAGACGGTAGCCAAAGATCCTAAAAAATAAAAAAAAAAAAAAAGATTATTTGTCTTTGAAAATCACTGGAAGGATTGTACAGACCTGGATATGATCTCCAGTTTTGTGCTGATCACTCAATGCATGCTAAGTGCTGCATCTCACTTTCAACTTCACAGAAGAATACGTTTGTCCTCTTCAGTACTGGTGCCCAAAAATATAACAATGATGTGAGATATGATAATAATTTTTCTACATATATTACTGTGACAGCTTGCAGCTTACTTATAAATACAGGAAAAGGCAAGGTTCCGATGCTGAAGGGTTTCCAGTCCCTTGGTCCAAATCAGCAGTCATCTCTGTATTTGCACATGGTTGAGCCCACTCAGGTTTCTGCCAGCCCTACTGGGGCACTGCACAGTAGGTGGGTAAATTTGCATAAGCCAGGTCACAGGACAGATCCTTTCGCAATTTCCTTTGCAGGTAGTAGAGACAGTCCTTAAATGACATCCTTCTCCTCCTCTCTCTAATAGGCTCATTCTGCAAAGTACATACATATCTTTCCTTTAAATCATAGACACAAAAAGATTTTAATAATAGAGAGAAATATAATTATCTGAGGCTCAAAAGCTGTCAAGTGGTAAAGGGGAGAGAGAAAAATCTGTCACTAATCATAAGTTCTGGTATTCAGGCATGAGAACTGAACCTAGATTTGACTCATAAAATGCAAGGTGACTTGACTAATAGAAAAATATGGGTTTAATTCACTAAAAGACTCATCTGATATTCAAGCTGGGCTAAATTCTGCAATACAAGATTAATCTGTATTTAGGCTTTTTAACATTTGCACTTCTTTTCGTTAACCTGGTATAGTTTTTTTTTAGTTTTTTTTTTTCTCTTTTTATATTATATTATGCTTTCTTCTTTTTGCAGAGTAACTTCTTAGTTTACAGTATTTAGCATAATAAATATCTGAGCCAGAAGCTGTCTGATAGGAAATTGGATAATGAATAATAATGACAGTATTCTTTGATGCACAGCCAGGCAAGGTAAGACTTGGTGAAACATGTAACCAAAAGTAACAGATGAATACAGAATGAGATATTCAATACTTGGAGAGCTGGAGAAGACCACAAAAGGCTCTAGTTTTGATGATTCTATAACAAAAGAAGGGTTGAGGGTTTTTTTGGTTTTGTTTCTTTTTGGGGTTTTTGTTGTGTTGCTTTTTCTTTTTGGCCCAGCATCATCCTAGAACCTGATAAACCAAGCTCTACACTGATTTGGTGTTCGGTTTCAGAATTCTCATTAACAGTTTCATCCATAAATATGCATTTCATAGATAGAGTAACAATGAAAAGAAAATAAAAGAAAAAAGAAAAGAAGAGAAAAGAAGAACGGGAAGGGAAGGGAAGGGAAGGGAAGGGAAGGGAAGGGAAGGGAAGGGAAGGGAAGGGAAGGGAAGGGAAGGGAAGGGAAGGGAAGGGAAGGGAAGGGAAGGGAAGGGAAGGGAAGGGAAGGGAAGGGAAGGGAAGGGAAGGGAAGGGAAGGGAAGGGAAGGGAAGGGAAGGGAAGGGAAGGGAAGGGAAGGGAAGGGAAGGGAAGGGAAGGGAAGGGAAGGGAAGGGAAGGGAAGGGAAGGGAAGGGAAGGGAAGGGAAGGGAAGGGAAGGGAAGGGAAGGGAAGGGAAGGGAAGGGAAGGGAAGGGAAGGGAAGGGAAGGGAAGGGAAGGGAAGGGAAGGGAAGGGAAGGGAAGGGAAGGGAAGGGAAGGGAAGGGAAGGGAAGGGAAGGGAAGGGAAGGGAAGGGAAGGGAAGGGAAGGGAAGGGAAGGGAGGGGGAGGGAAGGGAAGGGAAGGGAGGGGAAGGGAAGGGAAGGGAGGGGGAGGGAAGGGAAGGGAAGGGAGGGGGAGGGAGGGAGGGAGGGAGGGAGGGAGGGAGGGAGGGAGGGAGGGAGGGAGGAAGGAAGGAAGGAAGGATGTTGCTGTGCTATGTAGTATATAGCCCCTTAAAACTCTTGTTAGTATTTTGTTGAATGATTAAGAAAACTATTAATGCAGTGTTTCATTAAAAACAGGAGGAAAATAAGTTTTGTTACCTACCTGAAATATTTTATAAAGTTGAAAAAAAATATATAAAATAGTTGTGCAATAAACTAGGCAGCAGTAAAGGTTTTAAATGCCGCACAAAAGTGTAAGTGCTTAAACAGAATATAAAATCACATCTTAGGAAGAAAAATAGCAAGTAATGAACAAAGATATGGATACACGTGTTTTTGATGCTTTGTGTACTATTCTAATGCCCAAATACTTCTGTCTTGTTTTCTGATGACTTATTGTATAATTGAATATCTCAAGAGGTCCTATTAGAGTATGTTAGCAGCAGATGATATACAAACTTTGGGAAAAGATGTACTGAGAAACGTTCTCAGTGTCATACACAAGGCTAGGCAAAGTGCAGTGTCAATGTGTGACTGAGAAATGGCCTAAAGAAGAGCAGTCAATCAATGAGGAACTGGTGAAATTAACAACAACAACAACATTATTAATAATAATAATTAATATTAATAATAATAATAATAATAATGGAATGTACACATGATCGAGATAGTCCACCCAAAGCCAATGAAATCTATTGATGAGACTTGAAACAGAAATAATTATGGGGAAGTGTTTAAACTAATGATCTGAAAACCAATATGCTAAAAAGTACACAATTTGAGATGATTCATCTGGTAGTGAAGTTACAGAACACTGTATTCAAATGAAGCATATGGCAAAAGTCAACAAAATTCAAATAAGTGACAGTAAATAAAGACTAAATGTTTATTTTCATTTTAACAAGTCACCAAGAAAAGAAAAATGAAAAAAAAAAAAAAAAGATGAAAAGAATAAAATGAAAAAGGAAGAAGAAAAAGAACAAGATCACATGCATGAAACAGTGCAAAGGCTGGAAAATTAAAATATAAGCTAGATAACCTGGAATAGATGTTTTAAATGAAGTTATGAACAGACAGGCATTCAAAAGGAAGGAGAATACTCAGTAGGATGCAAAAGTTATGTCTGCATTATGTGGGACACTTACACAGGATTCAACGCGAGCTCAGACAGTTCACTGGAACAATTTCGGGCTAGCAGAAGCTGGAGATCACTCCAGATCCAACATGACCAACTAACATGATCGTGATGTTCTGGGGGAAGGAAGGAAAAAGGTTAAAACCAGAGACACAAGCCAGGTGTCTACCTAGCCTTTCTCATAGACAGTAGTTCTTAAGTAAACATGATATAGGAATGAGTATTCCAGTATTTGTCATCTTAGAAAAAACAAATGGTCCTGAAAGATTTTTTCACTTCTTATGATCCGATGACAAACAGAGTGAGTACTAAAGGAATTCAAGCATTAATTTTTTAGCCTGGGAACTATAATAAGTAATGTCTAGTTGAAAACAATATAGGAGCCAGCAAAGGTACCAAATATGTAACCAGAGTTTTACAGGGACTGCCAAGGATTCTGAAACACTGGACTGGTGAGTCTTATTTCTATATTCTGTGGTTTCATGTTACAGAAGTAGTAGTCATGAATGTACATGATAGGAAAGAATCATCATGCTTTTTGAAGAGGGAAAGTATACATTACATATCAATTATATTTCCCTTAAAAAGTCATCATTCATGAATTTCATGAAGTATACTTCTGGGTTTTTTTTTAAAAATCTACTTTGGGGATCTTTTAAATGACCTTCATTAAGTTAAATTACCATCTGATTGGTTCCTTTGTGATTAACAACATGCTCAAGACTGGGGAAAAAAAAAAGTCAACAGTAGAAATAAAGAGCTATTTATGAAAATGGGAAAAGTTGCCTGTAGAAATTTGATACTAGATCCATGGACCTACACTGGACCTGTACCTATCACCATTTTCATGCAGTATTCCGGAAAGGACATGAATATAGATGGTAATAAAATTTTCTGGTGATACTAAGTTGAGTAACAAAAATAAAATGATTGCTGAAAGTGAGATCCATTCAAGGAGTGACTAAGCATATTAGAACTCCTTAAGATTTTACTGAGGAAAAGAATATTGCAAGTGGTAGGGAAAAAAGTGGAAAGGGAAATATACTCTTTTATATGAACAACCCAAATAGAATTATCCAACAATAGTTTTAAAAGTAGCAAAGAAAGAACACTGCAAAAAACTGGGAAGCATTGCTTCTAGCTACTGTAGAAGCCAGAGGTTTAGATGGTTTCAGAAAAGAATTAAGCAAAATTATCAGAGTAAAAACATGTGAAGACCTATTAACCAGACTGCTAATGGTTTGCCTCAGGAATCTGCTAACATGTCGATTGCTCAAAGATGGGAAGTAGTAATGGTGGAAAGTATCATTGCAAACTTGCCTTATCCTTGTTTTCTCCTTTAAACACCTGTTACCTGGCCATTGTCAGAGATATAACACTGATTAGAGGGATCTTTGACCTCCTGGAATAAAATCTGTTTTTCTGAAGGAACAAAGAAACAGTATGATGAAAACATAAGGCTGATATAGTACTTTTGGTGTGATCTTATATCACTGTGGGCTAGTAGGACATTGAACCTGAGTACAGAAAATACAAGTCATAGCCTGTAATGCAAGTTACTGTCAATTTGCCTTCATATGACTGGAAGTGACATATCACTTAAAAATTTCTTTGTCACTGGTTTGGTTCCTGCTGTTAACCTACAATGTCTACTTAAAATTTTCATTCTGAAGAATATTGTCCCTTCCTGCATTTTGTAAAGGGTAGAAGGGTAGATCCAGGGTTCTAATTATCATTAAAACCTTTACTATAGTGATTTTATAAATAAATGGTAGATTCATTTCAAAAGCTATTATTTCCTTTAAAATCACCAAAATCTTTATCTCAAAACAGTTTTGTGTCTCTACTTTCTTATTCCTAAAAATACTCAGTATGAACACGTCCATCTTTTCTCAGATCACACTAAAGAGCCTGTGCTATATTCAAGTGGGATAGGAGTAGATGTTAGGGAGATGAATTTTAAGAAACAGTTTAAATTTGGAGTTAAATTTTCGTTGGTTTCAGAGCTCTCAAGTGCAATGTTACATCCAAACTGCTTCATGTAACAGCTTCTGATGGACTTGAAGCAACTTTGTCTTGGCCTCTACAATGAGTTTCACTATTTACATAAACATGAAGTGAAGAAGAGCTTTTTCTTTTTTGCTCATTTAAACTTGCTGACTGAAATTACAATTGGGCATGTCTTATGAAAAAGGTTAAATAGTCATCCCTCTTCCAGCTTCTGTATACAGTTCAGAGACCTATTTAGGAAAGGTGTATTGTAATTTGGTCTGTCAAGGTTGGATCTGTGCCCTCATCATTAAATGTGTTTGGTTTTAGATATTTGTAGGCTTCATGGAGAAGTGAATACTGCAGATGGAACACATTCATTTTCCTAATCAAAATAAATGTTTTTGTGAACTCTTTTTAGTACTTAGCTGTTAACAAGAATGAAGCTCAAGGAAAGCATGGAGGCATAGTGTGCTTGCACTGATTTTTTTTTTATATGAATTGCACCAAGTTGGAAAAATAAAATAAGACTTTTTCACTTCAAATGTTCTACATTGGTGAATATTAATAATGATGATGGCGTGATTTAACCAACTACTGAACTTTCTTATCTGATTGTTACTAGAAATAGAGCAAGTCACCCTGGCTTTGCCTCATTGTAATGGTGTTAGTGAGCTAATTAATCAATAGAGTTTAGCTGATAGTCTAATTATATATTGGTAACAGTACTTTTGCTCACTGTTGTATTGCTTAAAACAGGATCCTATTCTGCTTTAGAATAAAGAGAAAATGCCTGAGGTTAGCTAAAGAAAGTTAATTGCTGGAGGCTTCTTATATCACCAGTGGTTCCAAAAATTCAGCAGAAGATTTGAATAATATCTCTTATGTTAAAACTAGTTTTGCCTTTTTAGCCTACAGCTTATTAGTGAATTAATTCTAAGACAAGAGGGGGGCTAAAGAAAATGTGGTGCTGCAGATGTGTCGTGTGATGGAGCATCATTATATTCATTTATAAGGTTTGCTCATTAATCCATTCTTTTCACAAACATTATAATATTCATTTTTCTTTTGTGGCTCTTTGCACCTCATCACTTCATAGATATTACCCTTATTACCCCACTAAATTTTATGGCTGCAGAGATATCGAAATCTGGTCTTCTCGATCAGTCTTTCTCTTGCTTTCAGCTTCTCTCTACTTACTCATTTAACGTCCTCCCTTCTTCACAATCTATTTAGCTGATGATAGCCCAAGTGCTCCTCAGAAACTACTTAGTGCTGCTGCCAGGGAAGCAGCAGTTCCACCTTGAAATACCATTATAGGAGGAAAGATACCAGAGGGGCTTCGCAGACAAAAGCTGGTACATGACTGAGCAGGATTGCTCAAGCAAATAAGCAGTAATGCTGTTTTTCTATTGAGCCATCATGTGACATATTTCATAACATAGAAAGGGGGCAGAGAAAAGCTGTTAAATCAAAGTAGTGAAAGGAAAATGGGAAGGAAGGACATATTCAAACAATTCATCTCTACTGCCAATACAACAATCTATTTCTCTTTAGAAGCCGTGTTTATGCGGTTTGCTTCCCAAGAATGAAAGCACGTGTTAAATGTTCAGCCAAGGCTGAACAGAAACCCTAAGGCTCAGCTGCCTCTTAACCCAAGTTTGCAAAAACTTTATAATTCATTCTGCTTTGATAAAAGATTCCGAATTTAATATACTATTATACATGTATGGAACTAATCCTCTGAATCAAATAGTTTTTAAAATGAAAGTGTTAGACTCTAACATATGAAAAACTGCTGTCTATTTGTGTGATTAATAAAAATGTGAGTCTGAATCATTGAATGGTTTGGATTGGAAGGGACCTTAAAGATCATCTAATTCCAGTCTGCAATAGAATGATTATTATGGAGGGGGAAAATGTGCTTGACAAAGCAATAAACTTGGATGCTGAAGTAGGGTTGGTTTGTTCCCTATGAATGTCAGTTCCTTTGAGCTATCAGATGCAATAAAGCATAAATTTGTGTTTGATTTATATTCACATGGTCTAATATCATAAAATAAGTGGCACTGAAAGCCACAAGGCATACCTTTTATGGCTGTAATTTCATTTCAGTATTTTGGGATTAGTGATAGAAAGTTACAAATTAGAAAGATATCAGTGTATGTGAACACTTTAGCTAAATAAAGTACTAAATGGTACTCTCGTGAGATAAAAATATTAATAGATATAACCCTGAATTTATGCTCCTTTTAAGTGTTGTGTAGCCAGTGTAGGCTTTGTAGGAGTTTATAAAACCACGTGTTAAACAGGTTTTAAATTGATAAGAAAAAAAAAAAGGGGGGGGGGGGGGAGGAAGGTTAATAAAATAAGAATCACATACTTTTGAGCATTTACTGTTCACTTGCATATGGAAGGAACAGATTTAGACTCTTGCACTAGTCTTGGTATAAATTATATAATTAAAACGTAAATCAGCAGTGAAATTCATCAAATGAATCTATTCTACTAACACACTTTCACAAATTAGAAAGCCAGAAGGGACTCCTCTAATCATCTAGTTTGACCTCTTGCATGCTACAGGTCAGATGACTTTTCTGAATTAATTCCCATTTCAGATAGCACTTATCTTTTAAGAAAGCGTCTGATCTTGATTTTAAAATACACAGCTAAAATGACTCTATTTGAAAAGTATTTCCTCAATAGCAGATTTTTATGCATGATGCATATTTTAGCTCAGCCAAGTTTCTCATACTTAATGTGTTTTTACAGGTATACTTATTTGTACTGGCAATAATCACATGAAGCTCTCTGGCTACAGACTCGTGATGGGAGTTTGTGTGTAGCTGATTATCTCTGATTTTTGGATCACCTGCCAGCTTCTTCAAGGTCATTGAATGATGAGTGCAACAGAACCAGGATCTGACAGTAGAAAGGCATGAGCTCAGTGGCAACTCTTTTTTTACCATTTTATTCTAAGATCTGTTAGTTAGACAATTTTTAATCTTTATAATGTGTGCCACATTGATATTCTACTATACAGTTTACCTAATAAGAATGTGCTGTACCAATAAAAGCAAATGTCTTACAGCACTCTAAGAATAGCAAATTCATGCATTTTATCAATCTGCATGATCAATCATTTATGCCTTTATCAATCACATTTATTATCTGGTTGAAAAAAAAAAAGCTCTAAGATCTGTTTTTCATAAAACCATGTCATTTCTTAATATTATGTCTTTTTAATTCAATTCCTTACTACTTTACTACTGGTGAGGGAGGAAGAAAAGAGTACTCTATGTCAAAAAGGCGTTACCTGTTTCAGACTTCATGGCAGCTTGGAAGCAGATATGGAAGTTATGGATCAACATTTTAACATATGAAACAAGCTGGAGAATTATTGTGGTTGTCTGATACTGATCACCAAATGGTCATGCTCTACATCTACACTATTGAAGACCATGACAAGCACCTTAAATGCATCTCTTTTTGTGTACCAAGTACATCAGTATTCCAACGTTCTCAGGAGAGCTTAAATCACTTCCCAAAACTCATACTTTTACTAACAGGAAATTAGTTGTTTTCATTAGTTGAGGAGTATCTAATCTTTATTTATGAGGTTTGTGAAGTCTACCTTTCTAATTTATGTAAGGTGCTGATCTTACCTGTATATCCAAGTATATCTCACTCTTTGATGTCCTTATCCTGAAAGGTCTACTCAACTTCCCAGTAGAATAGGAATTTTTTGTTTGTTTGTTTGTTTGTTTCTTTATTTTACAGAAACAAAACTAAAACAAAGAGAGCAGATCTATAAAAACAGGTGCCTAAAGGCAACACCAGGTTGGGTGGTTAGGTGGGGATGCTGGATTGGACTTTGAAGGCATGAGGGAATGCTCCGTGCTTATGAAGAACAATTCAGGAAGCTAAGCACTACAGTGTTTGTGAGTATCTGCCTCTCTACCAAAGTTATGTGTTGGAAGTAGAGTCACATAATAGTTCCTCCACTCTCTGGCGGTGTAGACCCTGCACGTAAATGCTTAACTGAGAGAGGTGTGCCCTTTCACAGTGGAAGTGGTGCTTATATCCAACTCATTAAATTATTCAGCAAGTAAGTGATTACCTGAAAAACGGGATTTTTTTTTCAGCCAGGGAAGGACAAGTCCAGCCCTGTCTCTTCTCTCTCAGGAACTGAACATTAGGCAGAGTATGAAAATAATTCAGGAAGTAATGACTAGAAGCTGGGAATCCTATCAAACTGTTTAACTAGCACTTCTGGACTCTCTTGAATTGCTTTCTACCAGCCCAGCTCAACCCAGAATAGCCAAGGGGCAGTGAGATCCCAGGCTGGAGGTTTGAAACTAGACTCAAGCCTACAGTGAGCCTTCATGGTCATAAAATGTGATGAAACAACTCGCTTGTCTGTTCACTGTGCTTATAGATTTTCCCACTGAGGTTTGTTCTGTTTTAGCCAGCACTGTCTAGAGCTAAGCACCACAGTGTTTATGAATATTTGGCTCTGTATTAAGCCCGTGCGTTGAAGGTAGAGTCGCACACCAATAACATACAGCCGAACTTTTCAAAGGGGCCCCCAGAAGACACATCGACCGCTCAGTTTTAATTACTCCTTTCATCCTTTGCCTCCTCCACAAGAGGCACCCGTCGAACCCCCGTCCTTCAACCATCGATCCCCCCGACAGATGTCCCCCCCACACACACCTCGGGCCGGGCAGGGCGTGCATCCTCCGCGCCCGCGGAGGGGAAAAAGGGTCGGGGGAAGGCTGCCGGGCGGCTGGGGCCGGCTCGGAGCCCCAGCCCGGTCCCGCATTGGCTCCCGAAGTTTCCGCGTCATTTTCTCCCCACACCCAGCTCGGCACCGGCGATCGCAAGTCTCAATGGAGGGGCGGGAGAGAGCGCTGGAGCGCTGAGAGGGTTCAGCCAGCCCCCGGACCACCGCCAGGGATGTCCGGGACGCAGCCCGAGGATGCTTCCCCTCCGCGCAGGAACTGGACATCCTCCCCGGAGCTGAACGAGACGCGGGAGCCTTTTTTAAGCCCGTCCGCCGATTACGACGACGAGGAGTTCCTGCGCTACCTCTGGAAGGAGTATTTGCACCCCAAGGAGTACGAATGGGCGCTGATCGCCGGCTACATCGTCGTCTTCATCGTGGCGCTCGTCGGGAACGTCCTGGGTGAGTGCGGCGCCCCGAAGTTGCCTCCCAGCCCCTCTGTTTTTTTGACCCGCGGGTGGGTTTCACCTCTCCCCGCGGCTGGACACGCCGCATCCCCAGCAGCCGGGCTGCAGGGAGGGAAGGGGCTGCCGGACACCGGGGGCTCGGGGACAGCCGAGCCGGGCTCCCGTCCCCATCCACCGGGCACAGGTGCCGAAACCGCCCGCCCTGCCCTCCGCGGGCAGCGGCCCCGCCTCTCCTCCCGCCCGGAGGGATGCTGCTCCCTCCTGCGCCCCGCCGTGCTGGGAACCCCAAAACGGGCGCGTTGTCGGGCCGGCAGAGATAACGGGGGACAGGGGCGAGGGGGAAAGGGGCGAGGGGGACAGGGGTGGCCTCGCCCCGGCCGTGAGGGCGCCCAACTCTCCTCGCCCCCTTGTCCTATTTCCTCATCTCCCCCTGGCTCCATCTCCCCATCATCTCCCCATCTCCCTCTCACCCCCTTTCCCCGTCTCCCCATCTCCCTCTCGCCCCATCATCTCCCCGTCTCCTCATCTCCCCCTCGCCCCATCTCTCCATCGCCCTATCTCCCCCTCTCCCCATTATCTCCCCTTATCGCCCCCTTTCCCCATCTCCCCCCTCGCCCCCTGGCCCCTCCGGAGCGCCCTCCCCCGCGCACGCCGCCGTGGAGCAGCCTCTGCCCCGGAGCCCCGGCCATTTGCGTCCCGTATTTACAGCACTGACATTTTCATGAACGGAGCGGCTCACTAGCGCCCAGCCCCGCCATACGGGGTTTCCATTCATGATTTTCTGCAGGATTTATGCACGCCAGCGCTGCCATCGGCGAGCGCTCAAGGCTACCCTGGACGCGTTGCAAATGTGACTGCAGCCAGAGGCAACGTTTTGCGAGGATTTTTTACTTATTTATTTTTCTTTCGACGGACTGCTGATGATATTTTTGTCTGGAATGGCACGCTAGCTGTCGGTAAACACCGAGTATGCACGTTGGCGAAACCAGTGAGCCTTCAGCCAAAGAGGCTACGAGAGGGCTATTCACAAGCCCGAGCGTACTTGCTCAGTTCGTGGCTCGGTAGCCAGCTTCTCAGGGTAAAGACAGTAGTCTTCCCAAAGAGCCTGTGCTTTAAACCACGAAGAAAGGTGTCCTTCTGATCCTGAGCAAAGACGGCTTAAGGAGAACTGTCTATGTTTGCCTATTCACCTCTGCCCGTTTTGTAAGCAGGCTGTCCTCTCGCCTTTAAAGATTCAAGGTCAAACCTTCGGCTAGAGCAGCTCTCTCTGTTTACACTTTTTTTTCCCCTGAAGCCACCAGGAGAAAAGGTTTTCTGGCTTTGCACTCGCAGACAGAGGTGATATCGGTGCTGATGTGCAGCTGCTCCTCCCTGACGTGTCTGTACCATATCTTGGGGTGGAGGCTGGCATTTAGCTGTCCGCCTACCTGTCCTTTTACTGAGCTGCTTCTGCCCAAGCCTTTTGCTTTTTTAAACTGCCTTTGTGAATTGCACAGACCTCACCCACCCAAACTGCTGCCCCTGTTGACAGGCAAGTTGTTTGTGGGATCGGCAGGTGCAGGTGCTCGTTAGCTGAACGCTGTCTCATCTTTATGCAAGAAAGCTCACACTGCACTGATTGCAGGCTCAAGTGATTTTGAGGGGAGAGATTGATGTGGTCTTTCCAATGACATTTTTTTGTGAAACCTTGTTTATTTGGCTGGCGGTGAAAATCTGATACATAAGAGTGTACATTTTGAAATCCCCAGAAAGTTAATTTTCCTGCTCATAGTCAATCTGTAAAAATCCTTACTCACAGTCAATCTTCAGTTTAGTCTTGTACCTTCTCAAAGCAAAGCAGAAGCTGTTCTAAAGAGGGTTTTAGTGGCTAACAGTGCTGTATAGTTTCACCCTTAATGATGCAGTGTGTTCCTCTGCTTACGTTTGAGCAGTGCTGCTGGGCTAGTGTGAGAAGTCAATGCTCTAGTTCTGCTTTTTCCATGTCTTATTCAGTTAGCACTTACGAAACCATGAAATACCTTTCCCTTCCCTATGTCGTCTCAAAAAAACTTAATTTCTGTCTATTTTCAATTAGGCATTCACATGGAATGAGGCAATTCACTGTGTTCCCATAATAACATCTGTGCAAGTGGAGGGCACAGCACAGCCCTCAGATATTAGTAATAAATGAGATTAAAGCATTCTGACAGTTAATTAACAGCCAAGGGTAGAAAGCTTGAACTTTGATTGACATCTACTGGGCTCTTGGCTGAGCTGCACTGCAGGAATTGTCCTGCTAATAGTAGTGTATAACAAGGTCTGCACTGCTATTTAGCTTTTAGTTCAATTAGGAGAGTTGACATACCCTGTCAAAACTACTGCACAAACCAGCTAAAATGAAAACATTTGCAAGTCTCTGCATCTGAATGCAGGTTTGATTATTGCATTCAGGTGCTTCATAGCAATGATTCTTGCGTGCCCACGCTAGCTGCTCACCAGAGGTTTCATTGCAAGCCACTGAGAAGAAGCAGGTCGTAAGAAGGTTTTAAGACGTAGTTACATGAACATTCAGAGAATCTGAAATCGGGGTGATATCATCAGTATATTTTGTCCTATTTTCTCTTTCGTTTAGTCACTATTTATCGCTAGAGGCAGAATAGGTACTGAGGGTAAGGACTTTCTGTTTTTCACACAAGACCAAAACATTCCATTACCACTGCACAGAATTTGAACTCCTTCAACTTTGCAAAGCTAGAGCAAAACTTTTTAAAAGGGTTTGTACTTTGACTTTGGACTAATTATCTGTTTTTTCTTTATTTAAAAAGTGCTTGAAATAGAAATGAAGAAAAATAAAAGAAGGAAAGATACATTTAGGATGCATGGAGGCCTGTAGTTACTGATGCAATGATTCCACACTAACCAGTTGCAGCTGTTAAACCCTAGGATAAGGATAAGACCATAAGAGATTAACAGCTCCACACAGTTAACACATTAGAATGGGGATGGTTGTTATTTAAGTTATTTATTCAAGGGGGTCAGAACTTTCCTAATGAAATGTTTTCCCTCAGAAAGCATGCACTCCTGAAAATCAAACAGTACAGGGAAGATCTTGATTGGGTCAAAGACTGACCACAGACCAAGCAGCCTTCTGGTGTCCCACCAGCCAATCTGCTGGGACTCTGGCAGCCCTCCGCAGAGCTGGCAGGAGCTGAAAGCAGGAGCACTCAAAGCCTGCCAGTGCTCAGCTTGAAGCTCATGCTGAATGCCATGGTTTGGAAACCATGAAGAATGTCCGCAAGAAATCTCAGAGACTTTCTTTACTCACAGAACTTGGTGATGTTTGTTTCTCTTTCCAGCTTAGAAAGAAACCAAGCCTAATTGACAGAGAATTAGTCTTCTCTGGATAATTCTATTATTTGCTATCTATTCTATGGTGAGCCAGGATGTGAGGCAACAGGCACAAACTGAAACACAGTAAGTTCTGGCTCAATATGAGAGGGCACTTCTTTGCTGTGAGGGTGACAGAGCACTGGAACAGGTTGCCCAGAGAGTGTGGAGTCTCCTTCTCTGGAGATATTCAAAACCCACCTGGATGCCATCCTGCGCTACATACTCCAGGTGATCCTGCTCAGCAGGGGGGTTAGACTGGATGATCTTCAGAGGTCCCTTCCAAGCCCACCCATTCTGTGATTCTGTGACTGTTAGCACCATGTTATGCTGAGGTCCGTACAACATCCATCTGTGGTCCTTTCTTCAAGGAGTTCACAGTCTCATTCATAGAGCTCAACAGCATTCATCTGATTTTTGCTTACTATAACTTGATTTTTAGGGCTTCTTTCTTTACAGGTGTAGAACAAAAGTTTTGGGTATAATTCTAACACCAAAGTTCTAGTCAATGATGATCAACAGCCAACTGTAATGTCTCATATATTTCTATGTCATCATTTAAAAATCATCTGGTGAATACTGAGGTCTATGTATGCATGCATGTGTTGGTAGAATTGGATTGTTGTCTGCAGGTTAATATTGGTGCCTGGCTAATAAACACACAGAGTCGAAATCCACATGAAGATCATGTATTCTCTTAAATGGTGCCGTAATCTACACAAATCCTTCTGATTGCCTTAGATGAGGCATATTTCACTTAACTGTATTTTAAGTTATTGCATTTTATTTTGTCCAGATTATCTGGGGAACCTGGGACACTGAATATAGAATCATAGAATCATTTATGTTGGAAAAGACCTCTAAGATCTTTTAGTCCAACCTTTAACCTAGCACTGCCAAGTCCACCATTAAACAATGTCACTAAGCTCTACATCTACATGTTTTTTGAAGACCTACAGGGATGGTGACTCAACTACTTCCCTGAGCAGTCTGTTCCCATACATTTCAACCCTTTCATTGAAGAATTTCTTCCTAATATCCAACCTAAACCTCTCCTTGCACAACTTAAGGTCTTCTTGTCTTATCACTTGATGTGTGGGAGAAGAGATCAGTGCCCACTTCTCCTTTAAGTTAATTGTAGATAAGGTCTCCCCTGAGCTTCCTTTTCTCCAGGCTCAACAACTGCAGCTCCCTCATCCGGTCTTCATACAACTTGTGCTCTAGACCCTTCACCAGCTTCATTGCTTATCTTTGGACACGCTCCAGCACCTTGGTCACAGAATCAAGTACTTTAGGTTTGTAGCGCCAGCTACATGTAAGTCACCTTTAGTATCTTGGATGAATATTAACAAGAGTTGCTTAATCCTTTTTTGAAAAGATACAATGCAGGAAGTGATGTGATGTTTATACATTTCATCTACCTAAGATAGATAATATATGAGCTCGATTTATGTAAGTGTTAGGGTATCAGCTGCAATACATTGGTATTTGCATAATATGGAGATCACTGGCAAGAAGACATGCACACCCTTGTGAGATACCCAAACAGTAGAAATGCATTGAAAGATGAAGCTGAATTGTCATTATGTCCTCTTCTTTATAGACTGTCACATCCAGAAGCATAACTTTTTCCACTGTATATGCTTTCTGACCAGAGACCAGAGGGCGGACAACTCTCTTTCCTTTTAGCATCCTTCATGTCAAAAGGCAACTCTGCCTCCTGTGAATACTGCAGTCGAGCTCTGAAAAAGGGCAATGCCCAGAACTGAAGGAAGACAAGCTGCAAGAGATACCTAATGCCTTGAATGTTAATACAAATTTTGTTGACTTTCGTTTGAGTTCTGCTAAAAGACAGTTGCATCTGTCTGGAAGCTGCCCTTATATTTGGATACAAAGGACTCTCCTTTTTTACTGTTTTTTTGTTTGTTTGTTTGGTTTGGTTTGGTTTGTGTTGTGTTTGTTTTTTTTTTCAGTCAGAATGAAAGAATAAGCAGTTTGGCTACTTGTATTCCAACCTCATTCCAAAAGACAATAGTCCTGCTTTAAACTGATTTGGTGACAAAGGAGGAGGGCTGGAATCTGAACAAGTGGAAAAATGCCCAGTCTCATGGGTCAAAAACCATTATAAGGTACTGAAAGTAAAACAAGCATATTCCTTACCATATGGACTCTCATGCCCTGTTTAATTCATAGCTGTTTTTCATAATGTTATTGTACTTCTGGAACTCCACACACTTCTTGGAAACAGAAAATTTAGGACTGATCTTCTATCCAGTTTTCTTCCTTTCTGCTGTCCACAGCATTGCTGATGAAATATCTCTTATCCGACATATCATAAACTGTGACTGAAGTGCTAGCTATTCAGCAGTTCCTACAGAAGGACAAACTATCACCACCTAGTCAGAATTCCCCTGCAATGCCAAAACATCAGCAGAGGGCTGGGTGGGGGAGGCACAAACAGGGGAGGGAAAGCACACTCACATGCATTGACAAACTGTCTAGGAAGCAAATGGCAAACTTTCCTGTTGTTATTTTTGCTTTTGTGTCATCTTACTTTCAAGATGCCCTCCTGATAAACAAGTGAAACTCTTGTAAAAAACTTACCCGATTTAATTTTGTACATTCTCAACGCTGTTGGAATGATAGTTCTGAAGACCAGCTCTTCTATTTACTCCCAAAACAGGTGCAGCCTTGAGTGAGGTAGTTTGGAAAGGACTGATTTGATTTTGTATTATGAGTGATGTTTTGAAAGAACCATCTATGTATGGTAGAAGGAAAATAACTCATCCTGTCTCTTCAGCCACTGCCCAAGTCCAGCAAGACCACTGAAAACAGCAAAGTCCAGTCTACCCAGAGCTGAACAGGGGCTAACATGCCTTTCCCTTAGGTCAGTGAAGTACTCTTCAGACTGATGTGCCTTTGGGGCATTACCAAATATAATGAAAGCTGTTGTCACTTTCTGCCTTAACTCACCATCTCTCTTTTTCTGTTGTTTTTTGAAGCATTGTTTATTGCTTACTTTCTGTGCTGCATATCAGGTAAAACCTTTTTTTTTTTTTTTTTGGGGGGGGGTGGTTGGAGGATGTTAGCTACCTTCTGATTTATGCTTTCAGTACAGTACATCTCCCAGCTGAAATTTGTCAGAGAAGAGCTAGAACACGCTGGTCCCCAGTGGAAGGAGAGACAGGAGCTGAGGGCAGCAGCAAGACCAGCAGAGCAGTATCCACACCAGCATGAGCACAGTCCCACAGTGCCCATGCAAGGGGAGCTGGGCAGGTCTGGTGATGGTCAGACACAGCCCAGCAGTTAACAGACAAATTCATAGGGATGAAGCAGGTCTGAGGTTAAGCCAGGAAGTCAAGTCAGGCCCACAATCAATATTGGATAGACACATGGCCAAACACAAGCACATGCACACTTAGAACATTTGTCTTGCCCAAGCTGAATGTGAGAGCTTGGGCTTGAATGCAGCTCCCAAGCAAAGAAGAGACCCCAAGAAGAGGTATATCAGCTCAGAGGTCTCTACTCAGCAGCCTGCTCTCTGCTTACACAGCTGTGCCATATCAGAGCTTATTTTTTTCATATAGTCTAAAGCAAAGGCATTCATCCATCTTCATTAGAAATGGACATGGAAATGGATGGGTTTTTCCTAATGCAATTCCATTTTATGCTGACATGCATTTTGAAGCATATGGTTTCAGATTTGCCCAGCATTTCAGCTATGAAGCTCACCTTGATTTTAATGAGTCACGCAGGTTTAAATTTGAGTCACAATGAAGTGTGAAATCTTTTTATTGTAGTGTCATGAGCAGTACGACAGCTACATTAAGTGTCCTTCCATCTCTAACATGAAATGTGTGTAACGATTTTGTAGGTTTTTTATTGTTACTACGGATAGACAAATAAGTATATGCAACTCTGTGTGTGTAGTGGGATAATTTAAAACTGCTCAGTCTGTGTTAATCAGTATAGGAAGCTCAGGAAAATGTGTGATGATATCTTTCACTTCATCCAGAACTGACCAAAACTGGCATTTTTAGCAGACTGTATAGTGTAGCTGATCTTCTAGTAATAATTCCCATTCCCATTATGTTGTTAATTGCCTAAGATTATGTAACGTGACTGAGTTAGAAAATGAATCCTGTGCCAATTAGATGATTGTGCTATTACTCCCAATTGTACTTTGTAGAGATAAGCTTCCAGCAAGCAGAATTTACTTCTTATGTTCTTTTCTAGCACCATAATAAGATAACACTTGGTAGCTATAAAGCTCCTCAGAAATTATATGGCTGCAAGCAAACTAGATGTTATATAGATATATGTTTTCTTTATGTAGACTCTCATTGTCTTCTGTGGGAGACAGTTCCTTAGTACACTTCAGGCTGATGATAAAAAAGATAAAAAATCTTTTAAGATTTCATTTATTCACTGTTATTCAGCTATATTTCTTACAGTTTCAGTGTTTCTTCTAGAGTCTTACATGAAAAAAGTGATGGAACCTGCACCATGCAGATATGTCTATGTGTTATACACAGGGAGCACGACCTAACCTCCCATTCCTTTTGTCATGCTTCCACGATTTTTGTTGACATGTGTTTAGTGTGTCTTGTGAGGAGGAGGTGGCACTTCACTTACAAGCTATGTAATTCCTTTGTATGTGCAGCCTAGAACATAATCCAAATCTTTTCAGCTGTTACATCGTATATTCAAGGACAGTTCTTATCTGCTGGGCATTATTACCAGATGTAGGATTTTTTCAATATTTTCATTGCAATAAACATTGTGTTAAAAGTTTCTGTTCTTTGTGTCAGTCTTTCTATTGCTTTTTCAATGTAAACTTGATCTTCTGTTAGTTTCTTTTTTTTTTTTTTTAGTTAAGAGTAATGATGTAAAAAATGAAGTAATGTTTGAGTTTAGAGTTCAGTAGTGGGTAGAGTGGTAGAGCTCAGATGGACAGCCTAGGAAGCAGATATCATCTTTTTATTCACAGAAGAGATCTCTTTGGTTTAGATCTTTTGTTCTCACTGGTTTCAAAAACCCCCAATTAAATATCCTCTACAATTTAGTTGAAGTGCTTATTGTCCCTTAATCAAGATCATCAATAGAGTTATTGAAAACTCATGGAAAGCCTTCCTAAAATAAATAAAATAAGCCCAGGCTTAAACACCTAATTTTTAGACTGCTATGTTAAAGCAGAATTCTTAATCAGGAATAGAACATAAAATAATTTCAGTGACAGCATTTTTCTATCTAACAGTATGCATTGCTTCAGTGTTTCAACAGGGGATCTAGCAGAATGCCATTTGGTATTTTATCTATTCAGACTTCCTTTCAGCATGACCATGTTGATAGACTCCCCACCACTGAGGCTTTTATTCACAGTAGGCAACATCATCACGCAAAAAGGAACAAGGGGGAGATTGCCATATAAAGGACCAAGTCTTTTCCAGCTGGAAACATATTTTTTTTAATTTATTTTTTTTACATTTGAGGGTGAGTGGATGGGAAATAATGTGTAACTCAAATCTATTAAACATCTTTTTTTATCACTGTAAAACATTGTGAAGGAGAAAAGTTCTTTAGAAGCCTCCTGCCTTGTGCATCTGAAGATGTTGATGAGTAGTGCTTATATCCACAGCATTACTTCCATATAAATTGTGTGGTCATATTTTAGTCATACAATTTTGGTGATGAACTTCTAAAGCAAAATAAAGGTATTTAAGCATAGTATAATGGAGGAAAAAATATAATACTTTGTACTCATTTGGGATTTATTACCAAAAAATGAGATAAGACATAGAGTAATTAATTTATGTAAGGAAATGTTATGTATTACTTATTATGGAAATTATGTTTTTACTTTGGCCAAGAAGTCCAGTTTGAAGATGACCCATTAAATGAGAGGTTGGCAAGATTTCTGAAGTGTTAGGGAAATAATTTAGGGCTGACGTAGGAAAAAAATTGACAGCTGAACCAACTGTTCACCAACAGAAGGACTCCAGCACAATGTTTAATATGCTCAAGACAGCATAAATCTTCCAGGAGGCAAGCAGCTGCATTTTATACCAGCTGGAGCCTTTGTATTGTTTTCATATTCATCTTTAGGTACAATGAGCTATGCTAATTGAATAGATGGCATTACAGCCTCTAATTAAAATGCCCCAGGACACTAAACCAACAGGGATTAGATTTGTACATGAAAAATACCAATCTAAAACCCACACTGTATTGTTGTATTTGAGAGGGTTGTTTTCTTCAGGACTATAATGAGATATATGAAGTTTTCTTGATGGACTTCAAATAGTATCTTAAACTTTAACTCAGATTTGAATTTGTTCTTTTTAGTCTCGTGAGCCTTTTTGTTTTGGTTCGGTTTGTTTTTTTGTTTGTTTGTTTGGTTGGTTGGTATTAGGAAGGTGGGCGAGCTTCATTATAGCAGATCTCTCTTCTCTGAGAAAAGCCTCTACAAGTTTTCACAAACACTGTCAGCCTCACAACTCAAGCAAGTTTCCAAGCTTTCACTGACACCATGTGGCAGAGGAAAGAATAGCAACAGTTTTCGTTAAACTTGATTCTGGTGGAAGGAAACGGAAGAATCGGTGGTGGGAAATTTCAGTATGATGAAGGAATTAGAACAGTCTGATTGCATCATAACCACTATAAATAGCTGTTCTTTGAGAAAACTGGCCTGCATGTTTTTGTTTGCAGAAGTTATTAACTGGAATCATGAGTGTTTTAAAAATAAAATCTGTAATACAGAACATAGTCATAATGATTTGGCAGGTACTTTGGTTCCAGTACAAAGTTCTCACAGTTTGGGAAGGTTATACACACATTTTTTCTTGAACTAGTGATCCTATCTTTGCTGCCCATGCTAATACAATTTCTCCCACTTTCTTCTTCACTCATGTTCATCAGAGGTTGCACAAAATACTTGGTTTTGCTCAGAACTCTTTTTACTAGTTCATAGATCTGCTGAGGTCTGAAGAGCTCAGTTTGGGCCACCACAAAGTGCCATAACTAAACAGACATCCTCTTAGTCTGTGTTGTCTCCCAGTTTTTTTTCAGGAAGACTGCTGCTGGCCTTATCTCCTGCTTCATGATTTCAGAGTACTTCCAGTTGAGAACCTCTACTACTTTTTTGCATCATTGCTTCTCCTCTCCAGGGTGAGAAGAAATCTGCTGCTGTCTGCCTTTTCCCTTTGGGTAGGCAGATGGCACTTTGCAGTCCAGGGAGCTTCCTCCCTTGAGCATGTTTCTGGAGAGTTTACACGTGATCTGCATGCCTCCACTTCTTTATAGAGCTGCCTCAAATGAAAATGCATGTTGAAAGGGGTGAGAGTGGAGAGTATGCAAAATTATTTTGTTATGATACTTAACTAGTTCTAATGTAGTCAGTGGCATAGTCAGACTGCTTTGCACTCCCACAAAATAGTTTTTGAACACCAGCTAGAGAGCTTTTCTCACTGATCTGCTAGATCACTGGTGCGTCAACGAAGTTGATGTCCAGGACTACTGAACAAGCTTGTTCTAAGCAGTAGGCAGTAGACTCAGAAAGACATCTGGTCTACATGGAATATATTGAAGTAACTTTCTGTCATTTATACCATTCTACCCTGCTCAAATAACTTGCAGCAAAGCCTCACAGCTCTGTTTATCCTTGCACTGAAAGAAATTGTGTAAATGCTTGTGTTGAATGCAATACTTCAACCAGCAGAGGGCAATGGGGGGGGGGGTGGGGGGGGGGGAACTGACTCGTTTTTAAAATAATTTCTTTTCAGAGGCTTTTGTAACAGTCTTTCTTATACATACCCACTTTTTTGTATACAGTCATAGAATAAGTTTCTGGGAGACATTAATTATTAAGTTAGTATGTAAATATGCTAATTAAGATGCTTTTGTGCTATATGTAATACAAAGAATGGAAAATGGTCTATGCTTCAAAGAATGCATCAGATCAAAAGGGGAACCACACAAGCATAAAGAAATCTAAAGTGACAACTTATCTTTTATTTCTATGCTTGCAAATGATCATTTTTCTACCTTTCAGGTGCCTCTTGCTCCTTTAGATTAGAATTCAGAGGAATTTAGAGTTACTCTCTGTACATTGGCTTTGCCTCTTGCATCTGTTATTCCCTGAGTAGCAAGGGGCACAGTCTTTTTTATTTCTCTGAGGAACAGCAAGTATCAAAGTTCATCTAAATTCCATCCTTGTTAAGCCAGTGTGATCTGGAAGGCTTAGTACAGAGCTGGGAATTATGAGTACATGCTTCTTATTCTGAGTCTGATTTACTGTGTGGCCTTTGGCAACTTCTGTTCTGTGCTTCACTTCCCTTGTTTCAGAGATGAAAATGATAATATTTTCTTAGCTGTCTGAGATATTGTGAGGTTTCATTTGCTGATACTTATAGAAGCCTTTGAACACAAAATGCAAAATGCTGTGAATTGATTTCTGACACTCTCTGTTGCCAATGAGATTGAACTCACATTTGATAACTTTGTGGATTGGTTTTACCAGAAATAAAGTTTACATTCAGGTGTTTTTCCCAAACTTGTCAGCACAAGAGACCTCATCAAAGAGCATGTGCTCTTTGACACGTCTGCTTAAATCTGGCACCTTTGGGCACTGACATCCTTTGATGAAAAAGATGCATTTGCTTGAATCAGATAGAATGTAGGACTGATGAACCACAATATGAGAATGAAGTAGTTGAAATCTGAATTTTAAAAACAACTTTTTTTTATTTGTTCATCAAAGAAATAAAAAGTACAGAAAAAACATTGCCATTTAACATTAACTTTTGCATAAGTATAAAACAAGACCATACTTTCAATATGAATTATACTGAAGACAAAGAACAAGCCACAAGCAAAAGCCTAAAGTGTTAACATTACTGTGGATGAATGAAGTGATGTTTGCAACTTTTCTTCCCAGCATTGCATTTCCAGCTGCAAACAGCATTCCAGAGGGGCAGCAATGTATTATCTTCCCCTGTTTTGTCCTGCCTCACATTGTTGATATTTAAGTTACAACTGTAGTAATCTCATGCAGAAAGTTGAAATAATAAAGATCTGGACAGTTATTATCTTGCAGTGCTAGATAAATAATTACTTGAGCATGTAAGTTTTATCACCCAAACGGACTGTAAATATAAATAATATGTTTCCTTTAAGCTTTTGATTTACAAGCCTTGCCTTTCGGATATCTAAGGTCACCACTAAGAAAACGTGAAATACTGTATCCAGGGCAAAAATAAAAGAAATGAATACCATGGGAGACGTTCTCCAAGGGCAACAAAGGGCTTTGCAGAGGGAATTTGACTTGCATTTACAAGCTCCTGATAGATATCTATATATATATATATATATATAGAGAGAGAGATTTATATGTATATATATAAAAGATTAAGTTTCTACAAGCTATAGTATTTGCATTCATGTCTGCACACATTAGAAGAACATCCATGTTGGTACAGCATGTGTTTTAGAATAAATTTGGAAGCCCATATCCGAAACAAGTTTGTTGATAAAATCACATTCTCTTAGAGGAATTGAAGGCCACCTCACTCCTCCCTCTCCCTTTGCCCTAAATTGCCCCCAAATGTCTAAACCTAGCCCTCATGAAGAAGTGATCCAAACTTAGCTCCTACTAAAGCTTTAGGAAAGTCATGAGTGGGTATTGTGTTAATTTGGATC
>NC_137696.1:99318657-99363657 GCF_964034855.1 Anser brachyrhynchus | reverse complement strand
ACATGACCTACTGAGATAAGACTTAGTGAAGTTAATTCTCTTTCTAAATGCAATACATTTAAAAATCCATTTCAGTGTTTTCATATGGAAAAAACAGCAGAAGCTTAATGTACTGAGTCTGGCTGGGATGGAGTTAATTTTCTTCACAGCAGACATATGGTGCTGTGTTTTAGATTTGCACAGTGTTTGCACAGTCTCGAGGCCTTTTCTGCTTCTCACACTGGCCCACCAGCAAGGAGGCTGGGGGTGGGCAAGAAGTTGCAAGGAGGCACAGCCAGGACAGCTGACCCAAAGTGGCAAAGGGATATCCCATACCATATGACAACATGGTCATCAATAAAAGTGAAGGGGAAGGAAGGAAGGAGAGGGGAATTTTGGAGTGATGACGTTTACCTTCCCAAATACCCTGCTTTCCTGGAAACAGCTGAACATCTGCCTGACGATGGGAGTGGTGAATTAATTCCTTGTTTTGCTTTGCTTGTGAGTAAAGCTTTTGCTTTATCTAGCAAACTGTCTTTATCTCAACCCACAAGGTTTCTCACTTTTATGTTTCTGATTCTCTCCCCGTCCCAGTGTGGGGGTAATGAGCAAGCTGCCTTCCAGGGTTAACCCACAACACTCAGCAATTCCAGATATTTTTAAAACATAAGACTTCATTTAAAAATTTCAAATTGCATCCATAAATATAGACACAAAGTGTCTGTCTGAGGGACTGAATTTCAGAGTTTTCACATACCTTATTTCACTTAGTAAGTTAGAAAATAAAGATCACCCAGAAATATAAGGAGGAAGAAATCATGTGTGTAATGATCTTGAGCCACTGTGGCAATATTTCAAGGTCAAGTGTATTGTACTTTGCAAAGCTACTATACCTCCCAGAAGTTACACTTTTGCTTTGTATGTTTTTTTTTTTCTTTCCCCCTTGGTCTGTGCTTATTATATATCATATGGTTCTTGAATATTAACGTAAGTGGAGTTTGATACAATTGTGAAGAAAATCATAGAGACAAGGTGTCTTCTACCTGATGTGGTGTTCTCATATGTTTATCAAGTGAGATTTAATTAAAAACAAAACAAAACAAGCACAACCCTCTTTTTTACAGTTGAAACCCCAAGCTTCTCACACATGCTTATAAGTAAGATACTGCTTTCTTCATCCACTTGTTTTCAGTGGATGAATTATGGTCAAACGAACATGTCAGGGTACAAGAGGTGAGTTATTACTTGGTATCATATGGGAGCTACAGCTAGTAAATAACTTCATTCTCTCCTGTGAGTTACGTTATCTACCCAGACACACGGTTAGATTGGTTGTCATAGCCCTAAATATCTCCTCCTCGTCTGTATGGTATGTTGCTAACATTGCCTGGATTGATTTTTGTTTTGCTGTTTAAATATCATGTTTAGGCATATTGTATTTTCTTGTCATTCAGTTGCATGCTACTCCATACTAGGAAGAGTCAAATGTTATGGCAAATCATTGGGAAATCAGAGGAGGTCTCAAAAAAAAACCTCTTTCCTTTTCAGTGAGAATGTTGTACTGTTTCAGTGGAAATTCCTGAAGCATGAACGTGCTGTTATTTTCCCAAAGGTCAGCTCTGTTTTGACAGACAAAGCTATAACTAATCTGTAAAGGTTTTTTTTGTCTGTAATATTTTAGAGAATTTTTTAAAATGTCTTTGACGCTTGTGCACCTCCTGCCATGCAAATAAACACTCAGCTAGTAATAAGGATGCTAGGTAAACATCTGGAAATAATATTTCTGGGTTTTACATCTATCTAAAATAAATAAAGAGTACCTGCACAAAGCAGTATGGAAAGAAGAACCAAGTTTTGCTGGTTCAAAGCAGTTGAGCAGAAAGGATGTAGACCCATAAGACTGACCACTTAGTTCAGTCCAAGGGTTTACCTCTGACAGTGACCAGTAGCAGATATATAAGAAAAGTATCCAAAAGATAACAGATAGAGAAGGGGCTTTCCATTAGTTTGTTGCTTCCGGCAAAATGAAGAGTTATCATCTTTACCCTCACAAGAGGAATGCTTGATGAGATCAGGTAAAGACTCTTTCTGACAGTTACAGCTAAATTCTGGTCACTGGACCAGGAGCACACACGGGAGTAAGTGGCAGAGATGCTTCTCATTGCCAGAGCTATGGTTTAGCACAGCAGCAGGTTCAATGTTGACCCAACCTTAGAACATTTGTTGCTCTTCTTATCTAGATATGATGGCCAGAATCAAGTGAAATTAAGCAAATGGACTGCTCCAATATTATTCTACTGATATCAAAGATGGCTCAGGCTTTTTAAAGTTAGCACTGTAAGAGAAAGAAAATCCTATGTACAGTTCTCTTCCTCATTCTTTGGAAACTGACTGAATTATGGATCTTCTAGGACACATTTACATTGGTTTATTCAGTGTGTACTATAGGCATTGAAGTGGCTGTAATACTGAGAAAAGCTTTAATGATTCTTCTGATTTTTTATTTATTTATATATAACTGAAACAGAAGCCAGCAACTCTGAAGAGTATTTCAGAGAAATAAAATACTGCTCAGATAATGCTTTATTGTCTACAGGTTTTGGCAGTTTTAGCTTCTCTAAGTGAGATGCTTTAATCAGTAATAGGCGTATGTAAACCACGTGTTTAACAGTTCTATTTTTTAATACATAAAAATAAATTGCTATGCTTAATATTTAAGGTCCTCAACAAATCTGAGCATTAACTGAAGAAATAACCCTAGTGACCATTTTTTTTTTTAAAGATAATGAAAGGAAATTTGGATTTATTTTTTTTTTTAGTGAACATTCTAATAAAATTTTGGTGATCGATCCATGGAAAATAGAACTTTGAAGGAGTTTTAATTTTTAAACTCCTTAAAAGGAGCTTAATTTATAGTATAATAGAAACATCCGATGCCACCATTAGCCATCTATTTTGCTTGGAATAAGAACTAAGATGAAAAAAAATTACATCTGCTTTTTATAATATCCACATTATCAGGACATCACTTAGCCACACTGGAAAAGAAAATGCTAGTAGAAGACCAAATTGCTCAAAACAAAAAATAAATGTAGCTTTTCTTCTTAGGAGCACAAGCATTTAGGTAACATTATTAAACTAATGTTAACAGTATTGCTTTTTATATAGTAAAACTATGAACGAAAACTCCATGTTGCCATGGAGTTTCATAAATTACAGATTTTTTTTTCTTTATTTTCTGTAATGTATCGTCCGCTCTGAATAAGTGTTATTAACATTTCATTCCAGCTCTGGTCTGATATGGTCAGGGCAACTGGATGTCCTGCAGTGCTTACTAAAGCCTATGAAAAGCCGACGAAATTGAGATTTAATGAAGATTAGATCTAAAGTAATATAAAAAATGTGTGTATGTGTGTGCGTGTGTGTTGGGGATGGGTAATAGAGAAATAGATACAATTTAATTTCATTTTTTCTTCTCATGACATGTAGTAAAAGCCCTCCAAACCATGCTAAGATACTCTGCCCTTTATTCCAGACATCCAAATGATTAAGAGGTAGAACTGCAAGAAATTTTGCCCTTAAAAGCAATTTATGCAGTAAGATCAAGATGACACAGTATCTGTCTCCACCCTTCTGCTGGCTTGCCATAGCTCACTGATTAGTAGCAGCTACAGGTTTAAATATGATTTCAAAATACTACTAAGGTCATTCTAAATGATGAAAATAATTGGAATGTTGCTGAAATGCTGTCTGATAATTCAAACTAGATTGGCCTTTTGTGTTGGTCTTGCTGATTGAGATTGAATTTTTACCTGTAGCTTCTGCAGACAACTCTCCTATTTGCTACAGCATTTTATACAAAAATTAAATTGCTATGTATTGAAGTTAATAACTTCAGACTCCCTAATGTGAGGCAGATTTTGCAGTGGTTGAGATACAGTGGGAAGGGAAAAAAGTGACTAGAAATTGTCTGAGTTTCTGTATCATAATGACATTTATAGTACTCCCTCCTCTTTACAGCACCTTAGACCATTTCTGGGTAATGAAAGGCCCCAGTTTTCCAGCTGGGGTATGGAGACCTGCCACTGGTAAACTTTGGAGGGATCCAGTTGTGTTATAGGTTTTCAGCCCCTTGTACACGAACTCAAGTTAACTGAACTCACAGTTGTCCATTAAAATTTACCATTGTACTAAACTCCCAACAGAACCAATGTCAGTAAGTGATTAATTGCTTTTGATGTATAATATTTTAAAAGATGGCATTTGTAAGCAAATATGATACCATTCCTTTAGATAGTCATTATATCTCCCAAAGTGTCAGGCTTATCATTAAATCAAACTGAATTTAGTACTGTGTCCTCAACCATCAGGGATAATGTTTCTATTTCAGATCTTGTGATATTTGCAGTTCAAGACAGAGGAGCTGAAAGTACTGATTCATGAGCCCACTAATTTTGCTAGCACCCAGCACAGAGTGAACCACTAGAAAGTCAGAATTTAGTGGGCCAGAATTTTAAATTAAGAGAGAAAACTTGAGTATTAAAAATGTGAGTGGGGCAGCTTTTTACTGGGGAGCTTAGGACTTAATAAACAAGCCATAAAAGAAGAGAAAGGAATCTAAGATACAAAAAGCCCTCTGAGAGAAAGTAAGTAGAATTTTTAAAGTTTTGAATGTAAATCTTATGACACTATCATTGTTAACTACAATATTTATAAAATATATATGCACAGGAAGAAACTTTGAATAAACTAGAAGTATCATAAGGAGATAGGAAGCATCTGGACTCTAATCACGGTCTTTTCTCACCTTCTGTTTATTTGCTGTTGTACAAACAAGGCTGAGTTGGGCTCACTTGAATGAGCTTGGGCTACTGCCAGTCTTAGTGGCAGACCTACCCTTCTCCCCATGGCAGGTGGCTGTTTTACTGGCAGGAGAGTTCAGGTAATTGTTCCTGTGCTGTGCTCCTCACTGCAAGGCTTGCAACATCACTCTGTGTTTCCTTCTGGACAACCAGAAACCAGAGTCAATATTGCCCTTCTGTTGCCTGTACTGGCAATATGGAAAATAGGTCTCATTGTAGGGGAAAAATATGTAAGCCAGTCATGGTTTAATGATGGAAAAAGCCAGAAAGTGTACTATGATAAGGACTCAAAGTTTAGGTCTTCAGTACTGACGGATTAAAAAAAAATATGCAGAAAGAGTCTGGTAATGCAAGTCTTTCTCATGAACTTTCTCGAGTATTTATTAGTTACTGGGAGAAACTGCAACATATAAGACTAGGAGAGCAAAGAAAGTCTTTACAAAATCATTTTTTGCAGCTAAATTTTTCCCACCCCACTTCCGGGCCAGTGAATGGTTTGTGAACTACTTTAATTCCTAGAGTAGGCTCAGTCTACCAGGACCATGGACTACACTGGGAACAGAGGCTCCCGATTTCAAACACTTGAACTTGATAGCTAAAAGTAGATGATGTAAAGTCTTCCTCTTGTTTCTCTCCTTCCCTGTTCTGTCACTCCCAGAGCTCTGCAGTGCACCTTGACCTCCTCTAATCTGCCTTAAGTTTTAAGCTCAATTAGCAGGCACAAAGTTTCATCACACCAAGCGTGAGTTGGCAGCTGTTCGCTAGCTCAGCAACACCTGCATGGGCAAGTCCTTCGTACACATGTGGCTCTATCTCTTTAGACCAGTCCTGAAAGGTGACTGTGGATGGTCAAAGGGGCTCTCAGCAAACAGATAAGCTTGGCTGCTTCATTTTCACAGGGATAATTTGTCTTAAGAACCCTAATGACAGCACATTACTTTGTTATTATATCCTTCTCTTCACAAGCAAGATATTTTTGGAAGTTAATGTGCAACCTGAAATGAAAGTCTATCCTGCTATAGTCTGATTTCAGGAAAAGGATTTATCCTTTGTGCTCCTACATCCTCCTGTCTTTTTCAGTTCTACCTAACAAGAATGCTTTTGTAGCTGAAGGCAGGAAGAAATCAGTCACACATACAGATCTCCCCTTTGCATGCCTTCCCATTCTCTTTGTCCTGCTCTCTCTCCTTTAATTGGGCTAGAGAGAAAACATTTAGCAATCTCTTTCCCTCTTCCCTCTCATTAGACTAACGATGACATATTCTTTTTCCAGAGTGTCTTTAGAAGCACACCATAGCAGCCACTGCTCATTATTAGCACTGGGAGAAGCAAAAGCTTGCGGCTTGATCCTGAATTTATGTAGATGCATGTAAATGAGAAGAAAATTCCTTGAAATCACATATAATACAGCAGTGAAAAATCAATGCTGAGAGATCAGAATCTGGCTCAGCAACTGTTTTGAGCTTCTCTTACTGCGCATGTAATCCTATACCCTTATCATTTCTAATGAAAGTAAGCCTCTGGTACAATGATACAAACAGATAAACCTCAGACATCTTTTCAATCTTTATAAAATCATATTTGTTTTAACTGACTTTGTGGGTTTATTTTTCAATTTGATTCTCACTTTTATCTACATACTGACATTGCCTCATGCAACAAATACAACATTTTTTTTCTATGCACATGATACTAGAACAGTCCTTTCTTTCCTTTTTTATTTTTTTTCTTCCTGTAATAACCTCTGTATACTTTAGTTGCTGCTACTAATTACAATCAAACTTATCACCTACTTTTTTACTTATTTTCATTACCATAAAAGCATTCTCAAATCCTAAAGTCACATTATTGACCTATATTGTATTTGTCTACAGAGCTAGGAAAAAAAAAAAAAGTGATAATTAACCCACAGACAATACAGGTTTCTGAATACCAAAGGAAAATTAGTTTTAAACATTAATTTGAGCAGGGCGGGCTGAGTAGAAGAATAAACTGTACTTAATATTCACAGAGTGAATAGAAAGTGCAAAAAGGATGAATGCAATAGTCATTGCCTATAATTTTGAAGCCTGAGTTTTAATGTGTTTATTGACTTTCATCAGAACTGTTAGAAGTCTTTAAGACATTTTTTAATTTGCAACACCTCATATTATAGCTGAGACAAACATTATGACCCTCCTACAAAAGAATAAACTGAGGCATGGAGGTGTACAGTGGCTACTAGAAGTCCACAAAATCACAGTTTCATCTAAAACAAACTAAAATTGAGAAAAGCCTGGGTGAGACTGGAGCCCTGAGTAGTTGATATGGGACTTCTTTGCATAAGCAGCAGTTTTTGTTTTCATCCCCTTTGTTATTTCCCCCAAATCTAAGTCCCTTGGCTCTTCTGTTGGCCAGTGTCAGCAGACAGGCTTCAGTGCCCCCAAGATGCGTCTAACCCTCTTCAGGGAGAAATCACTTCCAGAGGTATGCCATAGCAGTGTGCGTGCTCATACAGGCAAATAGTGTCAGGACCTGTCTGTGTTCCTTTGAAATATGTGCAAAACTAAGGATGATTTCAGTAAAGGAAGAACTGAGCCCAGCATCCCTTACCAGTGGAGCCTGTGAGGCAGCCTCCACGCCAATTCAATCACTGGCCTCTTTGCTGAGGCTGTCAACAAAGGTGGCAATTAGTGCCAGCTGTGATGATGATTTTTGTGATGCCGACACCTGTCCACTATGAACTGGACTGTGACCACCATCACATTTCCCATTAGATGCTGAGCAGCTGTCAGGTGGTTGCAAGGCTGAATGATATATTAGCTTCTGCGCACATCAGTAAATCAGACAGGCTGTATTGTCTCTAAAATGCCTTTCATGTCAAATTATTTTAATCTCCATTCAATAATGCAACTGACTTTGTTCCTTTGATTTTAATGTGCTTTCTAGCTTATGGATGATTTATTCATATAATATCAGGTAGCATTGCATGACAAAACAAAACAGACTCATATGCTAGTAGAACCAGATTTTAAGCTGTAGACACAAGCACACTTGTAAAAATATACTTACATAGCCTTTTAACAATGTTTGGAGGTACAAATTACATAATTATAATCCTGACTTCCTGCACAATTCCAGCTTCATGGGCACAGAGACATGTACAAAGGAGTGTTTGCAATAGACATATGCAGATTTTGAATGTGTGTAGATTTGAATATAATTCATCCATTCACTTTAGAGCACAAAAGGAGCTTTTCATGTGTGAATGAAAAAACAGATGTGTATGTATACATGTGCAGAGATCCTGTCCAGAAGACCGTTGCACATGGAGGAGTTAGTGATCCACATAGAAATTACTCTACACAGGCACAGGTCTGCACCGTGCTGCACACTAAGCATAACCTTCTATCCTTCTGTGCTGCAGGATAGACTTTGCTGGCTAATTGTAATGAAGCAGACTGTGGATAGCTCCCACTCAGTACTGATGATTGTACTACCTGTGTGTCCTTGCCTTTATCTGAAACCGCAGTGACAAATTCCCATGTGCACATTTTTCTTTGTCAGTAGACATAGATTTATTTTATTATTTCACTTTTCTTTTTAAAGAGCCCTAGGAGAGCTCAAAAGACTAAAATATAGAGTAACTTTTCTATGGAGAGGTTCTACACAGGGTGCTGTGCACTGCTTGGAGGCCCACAATGGGGTTCCCAGCATCTGAAGGGACATAAGATTATCTGTAATATACTCTTTTTCATTACAGCGTTAGCTTTGATAAATTGTATTTTAGGCAGTATTTCATGGTAGCTTTCTTATTGGGATTACAATAAACCAGCGCATCCTGGTGCAAAACCACGTGTGAGAAAGTGTGTGCTGCACATGGTCAGCTGTCTTTTGACTTCTCTCTTCGATCATCTTGCTTCAATAAGAAATTGCATCTTTTTTTTTCTTTTTTCTTCTTTTTTTTTAATTTTATTTTATTTTTCGATCTGCTGTTAATTTAATGAATATCCTTCACAGAGGATTACATGATTCTTTGCTTTGAGATGTGACTCATGGGTTCACAGGTCCAACATTTTACATTCAGTTACATTCAGTTTTTACTATTTACCTTCTTCATTAAAGAAAGATTTCATGGAAATGTTCAGCCACCATATGATTTACTGAAGATGAGTGAGGGAAGTAGGTACCTCTTAAAGTTTCACTGCAAACTGGTGTATTGGTTTACAAGATGCACTTGATTATCTTGGTAATTTTTTCAAACAGAAATATTGTGATCACCTACTGGAAAAAAGAATGAAATAACCAAATAAGCCTGCATAATATATTCAAGGTGTTTCCCATGTTAAATAGTATGTGACACAGTAACAGCATTTTCCATAATCGTGAGAAAACTGAAAAAGTATAAATAAAAGCCACTGTCTTCAACTGATATTTGGGACTCACTCTCTAAGAAATGCTGGAGTGTGTGCAATTGGCAACATTGAGTCTTCCCTCAGTACTTTGGGTTCTCTATTCAATCATTCCATAACCGTGATTTTTAAAAATTAGGATACGACAGCATGTATTTTATTTCTTAGTCATAGAATTATATATGGTCAGATTTTGTAATTCACATGATAAAGATACATGAATATGAATTGTGAACAATAATTAAGAACTGAAAAAATAGTTTTGCTCATTATTTAATGTAGGCTGTGTACTCAGCTGATTGGCAAGCAGAAAAGGCCTGTTTTTTGTCATTTTAGTTTCAGGGGTATTAGCTAAACCACAAGAAACTCAATAGAAACTTTAAATTTTATCTAGTAGATTTTTATTAGGCACATGGAAAACATTATTTGGTATTTATGAAATGAACACCCATCAGGGATCTTTTTCCATAGTTTTGCAAAACCTTTGAAGTTTCAAAATAGGTTGCACATTGCTAATGCATTGAAAATGCGTTCTGCATTACAGTTGCAAAACAAAGGATGCATTTACAATCTCCAGTGGAAAATAAAACAGGCAAAAGTACACCTAAGGAAACACCTAAGGAAAAGTAAAAGGCAAATATATATGTATATACATATCTTCACTCAAGACTTGGAAAACATATTTTAGGTATGTTCTTTTTTTTTTATTTATTTATTTTTTTGACAAAAGCAAAATGGCTTTTCCCAGCAAGAAACTGCATGTAATGTACCATGGAGATTTTTTCATTTTTTATTTTTCTGGATGTATTCCATAAATGGTGTGGAAAAAAGAGGTTCCATATGATTTCTACTTGCGAGTTCTTGTGTCAAACCATGTAATCCTACTTCAGCCAGCATTACTTGAAGACAGGAATAATATTAGGAATATTATATTTTTTTCTTTAATAATTATGAATATATATATAACTTGTTATATTCTTACTTAATAGCAGACTTCTCATATCTCAGGTGGAATGAATGCAAGAATGCAAGTGACTAACAAAGGTGTATGTCATGTGCTCACTTTTTTTTTTTTTTTTTAGTCTTTAAGCAAAGCATTTTTTCAGTTGTAAAAATAAGATTTAACATGAAGACCAATTTAAAGATTTAAGGAAGCACATAGTGACAGTTCCTTGTATTAATGAAATTGCTAACAACCTATGGGATATACTGCAAATTCCTTTGCCTTCAAACATTTCCATACCTTCAGGGACTCTCCAAAGCAGAACACTTAAAATGCATTGTGTGCTGGAATACATTGTTTGTATTCTGCAGTCTATTCAAACTGAAGATGACAACTCTACATTTTAAGCAGGACTGATACAGTACGTTATTTGTTGCAGTTCAACAAAGTGCTTTTTGAAACTCACTGTACTGTGTACCTTCTGTTACCACTTCTTTCCATTTTTAAGACTAGAAAATATTGATGGAAACCAGGTCATCTAAGTAGGAAAAAGTATTTTAAAAGACTTCTACTTCATGTGGATATGCCTGAAACAAATACCATGTGTGTTGTCTGTTTGGTTAGCTTAGGCTTTTGAAATCTAGGCAGGATCCCCAGTCTGAACATTAAAGCAGGATGAGATTTATTCTGTACAGTTTCATCATTTGTTACAATCTTTGTCACAAGAAAGGAAGAGGGAACCTTGTGCCATTTTCAGCTCTTGTTTAATATCTTCTTCACAGGAAAACGCTGCCAGGATATTAAACTCATCTGTTCTTTTGGATAATAAGGATGTAGCGTACCATTTTGACCTTTCCAAATGCTCTGTTTCAAATTGCTGTTCATTAGATTTTTTTTTCTTGATTAAAGTCTCACTAACCTGTAGAAACAGAATGGAATAAGTCCTAGTCAAGACATAGCATATCAAGCATGATCAAAATAGAACCACATATTTGTATAGCTCAAGGGCTATAACAGACATTAACACATTTAATGCTAGATTATTGATGTATTCAGTCATAACAAAGAAGCTAAAATGATGATTATTTAAATTTTCCTCATGACAATTCAGAGTCTTGAGTGGAAGAGCTTCTATTTGGTTCAAGGTCTAATTATTAGAATGTGAAATACTCTATTTTGGTGATCTGTAGAAAAGTTTTAGAGAAAAAACTTGTAAGAGAACTGAATTACAATCCTCAAAGGGAAATGTAATTACATGATAAAATATATATGACTGAGACCCAGATTCATCTTGGTTGATTTATAGATTCTTAACTTCAGAAATAGATATTAAGGGCAGAAGAAATTGTACATTATTATCAAGTCTATCCTCCCGCATGGCAGAGTCCCAGAATTTCTCTGTCAGACTCCATAGTTTCAGTCTAAGATGTGGTGTATCATTCAGAAGGATAAAAGTTGCTCCTACTGTCAAAAAATTCCATTGTTGTTTTTCTTGGGGGTGGGGGTGGAAGTGGTAGTCAGAATGGGATTCTTGGCTCCCTAATTATACATTCCTTCCTCCTAAATTAAGAGGCTCTTAATTGTCACGGATACTTTTTGCCTGTAGGTATCTAACAGCTGCAGTCAAGTGACTTCTGTCTTAACTAAGTTAGTAGATAGAACTTCACTTTTGTCTTGCTCTTGGTGCATTTTCCCCTTCTTTTTTTTTCATTTCAAAACTATTTTATGTATATATATTTTGACTTTCAATATCCTTTTCAACATAACATAATAACAGATGGCTTTCCAGTAAAAGTCATGCAAATGTGGACAAATAATTCTGCACAAATTTCTGTTTACTGTTTAACTATTAAGTCTTACAAGGGTTATATTTGTCTTCACATAGCATCCCACCATCCAGCTTATTATCTATAGTGACACTATGTCCTCAAAATTACTGCTTTTCTGGCTAATTCAGGAGAAAATCAGACTAAAAGCAAAATAAACTATCAATTGAAACAAAATAAAAACAGTAAAAAGACACAACTTGTCCTTTTGTATAACATTTAAGAAAAAAATCAATACCCTGCTCACTTGTGTTCACAGCTTGGTTTTGCTATCTGTAAATTCTTGTATTACTGGGTCTCTTAGCTGGAAGTTTAAGACTTTAGGTTGTTTTCGTCTTTCTTTTCAATAGACTTTGAAAATAATAGTGAAGTGGTTTTGCCTATTTTTAACCTCCGACCTGGAGAACCCCCTAGTCTTGGGACTGACGTTTCAGAATTATATAAACACTCAGTGATAAAATTACTGCTAATGGTGCTCGGGAGAGAGAATATCTCAATGCTGGTGTCAATGTTATGATTGTCTCCTGAGGGACTGTGTTGTCTGTTAGAGCAATTTGTTTACTGTTGTTTACTTTTTGTGTCTCTATAGGTCAGTAAGCGTTTTAAAAGCAGTAGGTAGAAATCTTTGCATTAGCACTTACCAAACCAAAATGTGCAACAGGAAAATTGTATTGGTGGAACACAGGAAACAGACTTGTCTGGGCAGTAAAAGAGGCAGTGAATTTCTTTTAGGTGGTTTGTATCACACCCACAAGTATTAAGAGATGAACATGGGGATGCAATGACAGGTAACAATTCACTTGGTTCTCTGTAGGAAAACAGATTAGTACCATTAAGAAGAGCAATAGCTTAAAGTTCTGAGTATAATACACTATCTCAGGAACATTTTTTTTTCCTGAATCTGAACATTAGTATTAATGAAAACCATATTTCCCTAGAAAAGAATTAGACCTCCAAGGAGCAGTTTTAGCTGCAGGTTATAACAATTGTTTTGCACTATAATGCTGGATCTTGGGAGGAGGCATGTCATCAATCAGGAAGGGGTTACAATGAAACTAGATACTGTATTTACCAGTTTCTCACTTTCAATCTGTATATACAGCTCAGTACTGAGAGGAAGGAGCAAAGCCAAAGCAAGCAATTTAGGATCCATTCAAAGATCTAGTATTCATGTATGCACGCATGCGGGTACCCAGGCACCTGCACACACAAACGTACACGGTGACCGAAATGTGAACTTGCAACCTTTTCTACTGTCTATGTATTTCAAATAGCAATATGGCAATGCACCACAGAATGCCCTGTTCTGTTGTTGCAATGCCTTTGAAGCAATAAAATGCATTCTTATAGTATTTTTAATTGGAGGGACTAGAGACTACAGGTATGAACTAATTACTGTAGTCTTATCTTAGGCAGCTATGTAAAACATAAGAAAATCACGCTGAATCTATATATTTATTAGGGAAAAATGCAGTACAACACCATGCATGGCTACTTTGCCCATCTACATGAGTAATCTGAATCTGTTTAAAGATCACAAATGTTTTGTTCTGAGCTATAATAAAACCAGCTACCCATAAAATGGAGCCATATGGCTCTTCAACTTCTCAGAATGAGATTGCTGTCACTTACCCTGTTTTAAAAGAGCTACATGGAGAACTACATAAATGCATCCTATAGACAGCAGGGCTAGGCACTTCCATTTTTTGCCGAATATCAAGCCTACATAAACTTCAGCATCATTGATTTTATGTTTTGTTTTGAAGGGACTGTTAAAAATGGGCCTGGAGAATAACAAATGCATAAATACCATTCAAGATGAGAGGCAAGAAAGAGTAAAGTCTAATTAAATAAACATGAACAGTTGTGATATGGTATGTTGACGGCATTTACTGGTGCCAGCTTAACTTTTCAGGGCACTCTGGCTTTTAGTTAGAAAAATATAAACTAAGTAATATAAACCAATATAAACTTTCCTATAAGTAGGAAACTCAGTTTTCTGCCAGGCCTTTGAAGAAAGGACAGGGATTCAGGGATTTTTATAGAATCATAGAATAGTTAAAGTTGGAAAAGACCTCCAAGATCGTCTGGTCCAACCATTCTCCTACCACAAATATTACCCATTAAGCCATGTCCCTAAGCACCACATCCAACCTTTCCTTAAACATCCCCAGGGATGGTGACTCCACCACCTCCCTGGGCAATCTGTTCCAATGCCTAACTACTCTTTCTGAGAAGACATTTCTCCTAATTTCCAACCTGAAAAGAAAGAATTTTACATTAGAGTAGATCTGATTATGTATATGAAATATTTTTATGTACTCACAAATATTTTACTAAAGCCAAACCACAGAAAACTAATTTAAATTAAATTAAACTTATTTCTGAGGTTAAGTTTCTTCTTCTTCTTCTTCTTCTTCTTCTTCTTCTTCTTCCTCTTCCTCTTCCTCTTCCTCTTCCTCTTCTTCCTCCTCTTCCTCTTCTTCCTCCTCTTCCTCCTCTTCTTTCTCTTCTTCTTCTTTTTTCTTCCTTCTGAGCTATATATAAGTCATATGCACATTCCCTGGTATGGATAGACTGTATGTAGGTAGCAGGGGATATAGATATTCCCTGGTAGCTGGATAGACTGAATTGCCCAATTCAGAATACCCTGAATTACCAAAAAAAAACCAACAAACAAACAATCGTAATTTTTTGTTGTTGGAAGCTAGATGTCAAGCAGGCTTCTTCAGAATTGATTCTCTAAATATCACTTTAGGCTTGTCTTCAAATTCAATGTTGTCAAGTCATTAAATCCTTGGGTTTACATTTATTTCATTCAAATTTCCTTTATTTTCTGTAAGAAGTGTAGCAGTCCATAGTCACTGACACATTTTGAAACGAACAAACAAAGAAACAAGGCTTTTAATTCCTGTAGGTGTTTTCTTCCCATTGCAGTACTGATCAAAGGGGCATGCAGGTATACGATATGAATAGAGAATCACAGAATCACAGAATCATAGAATTGTAGGGGTTGGAAGGGACCTCAGGAGATCATCGGGTCCAATCCCCCTGCCAGATAAGGTTCCATAGAGCAGGTTGCCCAGGTAGGCGTCCAGATGGGCCTTGAATATCCCCAGAGAAGGAGACTCCACAACCTCCCTGGGCAACCTGTTCCAGTGCTCTGTTACCCTCACCGTGAAGAAGTTCTTTCTCATGTTGGTGCGGAACTTCCTGTGCTCCATTTTGTGGCCATTACCCCTTGTCCTATCCCCACAAACCCCTGAAAAGAGGTTGGCCAAATCCCTTTGTCTCCCACACTTAAGGTATTTGTAAACACTGATAAGATCCCCTCTCAGTCTTCTTTTCTCCAGGCTGAACAGACCCAGGTCTCTCAGCCTTTCCTCGTAGGGAAGATGCTCCAGGCCCCGTATTATCTTTGTGGCCCTCCGCTGGACTCTTTCCAGGAGATCCCTGTCTTTTTTGTACTGGGGAGCCCAGAACTGGACACAGTACTCCAGGTGAGGCCTGACCAGGGCAGAGTAGAGGGGGAGGATCACCTCCCTTGACCTGCTGGCCACACTTTTAATGCACGCCAGGATCCCATTGGCCTTCTTGGCCACCAGGGCACACTGCTGGCTCATGGTCAATGTGTCATCCACAAGGACCCCCAGGTCCTTCTCTGCAGAGATCCTCTCCAGCAGGTCATCTCCCAGCCTGTTCTGGTACATGTGGTTGATAATAGAATTGCACAATGATGATGACGTAAACTTGGTAATTAAAATAAAAGTGATGACTTTAAATTTCCCAGGTACATTTGTGATTCTAAGAATATTCTTCATAGGTTTTTCACCAAAAAATGAGACATTAATATTCACAAGTTGAAACAGAAAAAGAGTTGAAAAACCCTGAATAGATCCTACTAATGGTGGCTGTTATAATTCTGCATTTTAATATTAGAAAGAATTCTCTTTTCTGTACAAAAGGTACAAATATTATTCTACAATAGAAACTAACCCAAGGTTTGGGACACTCTTTGCCAGTATTATTACTGGCACAGAACATATCTCAGATAAGAAATCAAAAGATAATTATTTTCACCCAAGTTGGGGTTCTGCTTATGGGTTGTGTACAGATTTATGCACATGCAGAAACCCACAGCCAGAACAGTGTTCACAGCTGTTAGATCGTTTTCATGGATATGATTAAAGAGGGACAGTTCTTATTTTTTAGGCCTTGCTTGAGGTGAATAAGTAATTCAGTATGATAAAATCTGTAAGGACAATAATTATGTGGCAGTAGAATAATAAAATCAAGGATCAAATGTACTGTTGCACAAACTATAAATACGAATTCACTGTACCATGTCAATTCTAGTGTCAAGGCTGCAGCCATAGTAAAATATGATTTTCTATTGTTCACTAAGTCCTTTTGGGTATGAGTAAGCATGAAGAAAAACTAGATTTCCCTTGAGTGATTTCAGGATATGGGTTATTGCAAATTATGAACATTAAAAGTCATAGCAACTGGAAACAGCTTTTTCTCCTGTTAGAGGTACAGAATTGGTCTCTAACAGATAAAATATACACAACATGTTATTTAATGTGGAATTATACTTTCCTTTACAACTTGGTTAAAATGATGCCTGGTGAAATTACACCATTTTGAAAAGCGAAATAGATGAATATCAACACTAGGATTCAGGGCATGTTTTTTATTCTGACTAGAATTTTGGATTTCTTATGACAGGGAAGATATAACAGCATAGAAAACAAGACCCACATATTTACATAGACAAAAGTTATTTATTTTGATAATTTTGAAGTAATTCAAAATCACAGACGTAAAATTTAACACCTAACACCTAACTTTCATCTTACAGAGTAAAATTAATCTAATGACATTAGAAATGAATAGAACATAGAAATAGAGTATGGAAAGTGTTTATTAAAATGATTAAAATTGCACATGTGGGTACTTTACTGATTTTAGTTTTTATTGTTTTGTTGCAGTTTTAAAGTGTTGATCCTTCACATGTGGACAATCTCTGTCTTCCCTGGAACTTAGAATTAGTGTCCCCAGCAAAACAAATTTGTGGAATCAAAAAAGATATAATATATATATTCTTTAATTTGTATGTTTCTTAAAAATATAAGGTCTCAGCCACTTCATGATGCATCATATCTGTAGAATTGAACTGAAGGCTTGATTTCAAAACTCCTGAAGTGAGTGAGATTCAGTGAAGGTTTGGATTGCCTATAATTTGAACACCTTTGTTCTTTGTGGTTATTATGGCAAATAGCCACCCTGAATTTCCAGTCCTGGATAAAGAATGCCAGTCACGCACGTAACACTGAAAGTGCAAAAATATGCATTGAGAGGTCAACAACAAAGAATGAAGCTTTATACTTTTTGTTAATCCAAACATTTGTGTTTCTGATTTAGGGATTATGGCTCAGCAGATGCCAACTGTTTACATTTCAGAAAATGGCACCTCTGGTATGTATGTACGGTTCATCCTGAAGTGAGTCTGCTTGATCTCTATAAATATTAGGAGGTGATGTTGTACTTTAATAGAATTAAGAAAAATCATGGAGATTTTTATTGGTATACAGACTATACTCAGAGAACACCACTGAAATGACTCGTATCCCATTTATTAAACCATTTTATGTGCTCTTACATTTAACATGGTATAATTTTAGAGACAAATCTGATAACCTTCACACCTATGATTAGACCCACTGAGATGAATAGGGATTCTCATTACTGCAATATGACTTTTTTTTTGTTTTTAATTTTAATTTTTATTTATTTATTTATTTTTCCATCAGTCTGACACTTGGAACTTCCTTACAAGTATTATTCTTGGAGTTGTATGTAGTTACTCAGAATACTGGGTGAGGCAGGAGCAACTCAGAAACCACAACAGGCAGTTATTGGTAGATAGCGATGATTTAATGACATATTTTGTAGCTTATGGTAAGTCGACCCTTTGTAGTTTTAGTAAAAAGCCTAAATGGGTTCTCATATTCATTTTTTGATGTTATTACATTTATCACTTTATACTTGCTTTGCTCGGATCAGTATTGTTCAAATCTGTTAAAGTATATGCCTAAATACATTATTATTTACTCTGGTATTGCCCTTCACTCTTCTTTTGTGCTTGACAAAATCAGTTTTGTTGTCCCTTTTCCAGATGCTCACAGAGAACTAGTTGTGCCAACCAATTTCCATATGATAGAAATACCTGTCCTTTGGTTGATAGGACAGGAAAATGCCATATTCTGCCAATGTACATGGAAACCTGTACATCACAGTCTTTGAAATGAACTACTTGCTACAGGGTTGTTACACTTAGTGTAAGCTACAGCTCATTCTGTCAGCTGAACTGACAGATACTGGGATGAGCTTAATGCTTGTCTACACCACTTATATACAAGGAAAATAACTTTTTCACTCAAAATGTATATTTATGAATATACTTATGAGTAAATGTATATTTATTTAAATGTATATTTATGAGTTTATTTAAATAAAAAATGTTTCTGGGGCACAAAGAAGGTAGAGCAGCTGACAAAGAGACCTGGAACACAGAAATAGTATATATGGATAACATTTTTCTATCTAATTCAGAATGTGTTTTCTAGTGTTATTATATGATGCATTAGAATAGGCTGCAAATGTCTCGCAATCCTTGTACCCTGTTCTGTGGTGCTGCGCAAAGATAGAATTTCTGATTTTTATAGACAAATGACATAGTTCCTAAGAAGTGAAATGGCCTTCCTTTCAGCTACCAATTAAATATCCAGTCATTATGAGAAATCTTGCTCTCTACTGCATTATTATCATGCCTTAAAAATCTCTCTTGATAAAGATCGACTGTTAGAGGATAAGAAGCTGGATAAGATTATGATAACAAGCAAGAGGAATTGTTAAGCCATATTAAAAGACTAATATTGCAGCACCTTGGTATTCATATCAAGATTGAGGTTAAATACACTTTAATTCAAATCTAAGAATATGGCTGAAAATGATGTCAAAAGAAGCAGAAAATAAAAACATAAAGAGGTTAGATTTGAAAAGACTGTTAAGAAATTTCTGAGATGTGGTTGAAGGAGGCAACTGAGAAATATGCCGATGGGTCAACATGCATTTTGACAAAATGCAGAATGATGTAGTTTTGAAGTCTAGATACTGATATATATTCCTTGATTTTATGTTCATTGTGTTAATGGAAAATATCTGAAAGTTGCACCCATCCCAACAGAAACAGCAGCTCAATGTATAACAGATGTCCAAGAAACAGGAAATGGTTGAATGTGAAATGTAATTAGAATATTAGATTATTTTATAGCTCAAAGGTGTGCTTGAGTCTAAAGTGCTTGAAAAATTATAGTGACTAAAATGGAAACTTGTGTCAATGTTACCTATTGATGACAGTTTCCTTATTCATTTGATTTTGAAACCAGCAAAACCAGAAGGGTTCAGAGATAGATTATAACTTTTTCTTTATAAGCATAAAATGAACAAATCCCTAAGCCAAATTATTAGCAAGTACTGAACTAAAACTGTTTTCACATGCATCATAAAGATGTGTTTATAGGCAATGGGAATAGCCAGAGTTCTGATGAAAGCACATCTTGACACCCCCAAAAAAGAATAAACCCACTAAACCCCATTTTCATCTTCTATGGGAACCCTGCTGTTGAACTCTCTTCTGCATATCTAATATATATATATATATAAAAATAAAAATCTAATGCAATGTGACATATTAAAAAAAAAAAGTATATTCTTAGAGTAAAAATTACTCATCAAGTTATTGAGATTAGGGATGAACTTTCTCTGTTCGCACAGTTTTTTCTCATGGAGACACGATCACTGCTGAGACACTGTTACAAATGTCTGATATTCCTAAATTTTCATCTAGCTTGGGTTTTGGCACTGGCTATCCATCAGATCGCCAGTTTGTGTGTACATCCCTCCACCTGGAAGAGGTTCTCTGTTTATCAGTGTAATTGCTCATTTCACAAAATCCACCATGTGTTATAGCACATGTGTAATACCCTGTTACATTTCCTGAGAGACTGGGGTGGTGCATGCTGATAGTTATAGTCTTTAACCCTTATAAGAGTAGGATTGTGACATAGGTTATTTCTTATTTACATAAATGTTACTAATTTGTTTCCTGTTTTAATATTCTGGAAAATGCTGCATATATTTACAGTCCCCAAATTGACCATTGCTTGAAAAACAAACCAGAAAGCTAGATTCAGTTTGGAGGCTTCAACTTCATTCAAGCATGTTGTTAAAACTATACAGTTGTTTTGGCAAGGAAGCTTCCTGTGTTAACATCTGTCTTTCTGCACAGATCTAGGTACAGGAGTTTACAGGAGTTGCTCCAAGTCATCAGTTAAAGTCTGTGCTGTCACGTAGTTTTGCAGCTACATAAACTGGACTGTTTATGAGTAGCTTCTTTGCAGCCACTGTTAAGATCCGTACTACATCCCATGTGCCTTGTCCAGTTTTCTGTTGACCATCCTAAGCATCATCTGAGATTCACAGGTTTTTATTTTTCTCAGAAAAAAAACATCTTCAAAATTCTCTAGCTTTGTGATTTCATCTTCCACTTCCATCCTGAAATTCCCACCCCTCTAACAGTCCCTTCACTTTCTTAGTGGAGTTATCTAGGGAATAACGAAGAGAATCTAGTTGTTTGTACACAGCAATTGCTGTCCTAACTGAAGGCTTTGAAGCTGTAATTATCTTTTGAGAGTCCTTTGCTGTACCATCTCTGTTCAAAAATGTTTTCTTAAAATGACAAGAGTAAAAGTACTTTAAGTAAAAGTACATACATCTGTGGAGATTCATACTGAAAATTTCTTTACATAAGGATGACGGTTTGGTGAATGGACCTTAAATGAATTCTATTTGTACTGCAATATTCATCATGTTTCACTGCCATGTTTGTTATAAAAGCCTACCTTCACCAAAGTCACTTTAATACATCTGTGGGTAAATCTTATATCAGCTTCATATAAGAAGTGATTAGCAAAGGTAGGGTAACAGAAAAAAATGGAAACAGCAGATGAAAGCTAGCTCCTAAATAAAACCTTAAGGAAAAGTTCCACTTGCTTAATGGCTATTCCACTGTGCAACAATGAAGACTTTGGAACTGCATGTGTTAAGTTAGTGTCCAATTTTAGACATTTATGCATAGTGAACTTTAAAACAGACACTTTAATTTCAAAGTCAGTGGACATCTCATGCATTATCCACGCATTATCTACACATTATCAGGCAGACAGAAGGGAAGCAAGAAAGCTGACAACACTAATTAGATTAGGAAATGTTTGGGAACCAGTGAAGACTATGATGGGAAAGGCAAGTCTCCTTCAGTAGACGAGGAAAGTAGAAGGGAAAAGCTGATAAAAATAGACCCATCTTCCTGTGATTAGAAGAGGCTGCACTTGTCACATGGGACATTGGAAAAACAGGTCCTACTTTCTCAGATATGAGAAGGAGAAAATGTAGAACTGTAGTATCACTTGCTGGGATGCATGAAAGGGCATCATTTTATGCAAAATTTTGTATAAGTCTGTATAATTGCCATCCCATCTGATTTTTAAAATTAAAGAGGGTTTACACAGAATAAATGGAAACACTCAGCCTTGCTGTACTCAGGGTGCACTAAAAAGAAATCAAATACATTCTGTTGTGGCTGTATTGAATTTTTAGCTCTGCCAGCTCAGCACAGTTTTCACAGCCTTCAAAGACTCTTTGGACACCCACAATGATCCCATCTGTTTGTATTTGTTTTGCTCTAATACAGTAGGGTAGGACTCTCAGTGACACTGTCCATACTTAGGGATAGTCCGTCATCCCAAAAGCTACCAAGGAAAGAGATGTTATTCTATCCTGTTTTTGGCTGCAATAAATTTCTGCTGCAACACCTTGCTGTCCATCAGCTGTGCTGGCCTTTCCTAGAACTTATGCTCATTGTGTGCATATGGATGGTGCAGCATTTACCAGTTTCTGTGTTCAACTGCGTTCAAATTCAGAAAAAAAAAAAGGGAGGTTTCTTTTTTTTTTATTTCTTTTTTTTTTTTTCTTCCCCTATCGTTTCCTTGCTCACATATCTAGTTTGAGGTTCAATTTATTCTTCTGGGAAATCTGTATGAAAGTGCGCATAAATGAATGAATCACCAACAGAGTTGACAACTTGTTCCCATGGCACCTCTAAATGCTACCTGTGCAAACAATTCAGAAGAGACAAAGTAACAATAAAAGCAAAAGATGACTGGGGAAAAGTGTGAAGACTTTGAAGAAGGTTGTGAGTACACAAGAGAAAAGGAATTCTGGCCTACAGAAACATCAACATTAGTGATGAGGTATAAAGCAAAAAGTATACCACTTGACCTCCAGACAGAGGTTGCTGAACTGGCAATTAGAAACTTGTCTTTCTACCTCTAAGTTGATTGTATCTGATTGGAAGTCAACAACTTTTTTTTTTTTTTTTTTTTTTTTATTGCTACTTTTCAAGGCAGAGCTAGAAGCGAATCACTCCACATCTTCCTCAATAGCTTTTATATTAGCAAACCCTCATATACTAAAGTGCAAAATGACTGTGATAGCAGAAGAGAAGGGGTTCTTTTAATTTGCTTTGCTGTTTTGAAAATCCAGTGACGTGAAAAACCTGGGTAAATGCCATTGGTTTATTCATTCTCGAGGTGGCTTTAGAAACATCTCTTTGCTTCTGCAGGACTGATAATTGCCTGGAGAGGTGAAATTCAGTGATTATTTCAGATGTTAAGAATAAACAGTGAAGCCTCTGATGAGACATGTACATACTAGCAAAAGCTACAAAAGTTATCGGACTGCATAATATTCATGACTAACCCGGAACAGAATTAGAATCCTATTCCATGGGAATAACAGAATGAATGGAGAGCAGTTAATAGGATTAAATGTACTGTACAGAGTCATGAAGCATAAAACCATAGTTAATGACTTGTGATCTGTCTTCCCCTCCTCCCCATCAATACAGCTTCTTTATTCCTCTTTGGCCTATATAATTCAGGTATATGCTTCTCATCCAACAGTGCACAATCATGTTTATTTATCTAGTCTTTTCCTTCGGAGCTGAGATAACGGTAACATGTTTATTTATTTATTTAATAGCAGCAATGAAATGCCGCTAATATGTGTGAATCAAATGAAAAATATTATACCGAAATCTTATGCCTGCCCAGTAAAAATGAGTCCAATTTACTTTCTACATCTTTGTTTCAAACACCTCAAAAGAAAAGGTGTTACTGAAACTAGAGTGTACTTTTAGCATGTTTACTTCATCTGATATTCTGATCTCTAACATCTGCATCAGTAGTCTGACACTGCAAAGCAAAAATGTACTGTTCTTTCCTCAGCTAAGTCACTTGCAGGATATTTCAAGGGTTTCTAATAGATCAAGACAGTATATCGTGACACAACTATGAATCTCTTGGACTTTTCTCCTATTTCAAGTGACAACACAAACTGTTTAAATGTTTCTTGCACTAAAAAGATTTCAAATCCATTATTTTGATTAGGACTAAGTTGATACCAAGTTCTTAATGAATAAAAAACATATCCACTGTTACTGAATAAAAAAGTTGCATATCTAAAAGGAGGAATTGTACTTCATAGTTATTTTAATGGATTTTTTAAAGATGTATATGTTATTAAATCACATCATAGCCTATTGAAAATATTGCAAAATGATATTAATATTTTCAAAACCTAAGGTTAAAATTAGCTTTCCTGTTGCTGATGAAACTCCAGAAAATACAGACCAACATTTTAGAGTCAAAGTTTTCCGTCTTCCACATCCTGAGATTTGTGAAATAACCTGCAACTGGAGGAAATCAAAACACAGAGGTAGTTTCCAGCTGTGCACCTCTAAATAAGTAACTGAGGTTTGCAAGAACAGTTAGTAGAGCTGATAAGTATGTTGAGTTAATCAAGTAAGAGTGTGCTAAACTTTGCTACTCTTCTCCCAACTGAGACAAATTTTTAGATTATTCAAATTGATATTACTCTTTTGGCACTAGTACAATAAAGCACTGATCTTAAATCCATGAGAATTTACCCTGGTAGTACTGCCGTCTACAAGATGTCAAACAGTTTTGTCAATGTTTTCTGAGTATAATATTACTTGGTGTGAGGAATGATCATAATTTAGGTATTAGAAATTACATCATGCCCTTGGGAGGATCTGTAAAAAGCAGAGTTCTTCTGGCAATCTTCTTGTTTCCTTTTACAGTCAAAAGGACAGAAGCTCTTTTCTTTCACAAATGTTGGAATCTGCAATGTGTATGGTTCACTCAGAGGACACCAATATCCCTGTGACAGGATGGAAGGGAAGATGAAAGTACACAGTTTTAATGCTTTTCTTTCAATGCTGGTTCTTTCAATTGCTGGCTCTTGCACCACAGGAGAATGTTTTGACTCTATAGGAACTTAAAATGTGGGGTTTTATGGCAAGAGTCTTGCATACAGTGTAGTCTTGCACTCAACTTTTGGAAACAAATTCAAAAGAGACTGTTAAATTTGACTGAAAGTTTGAGGAGAGTCACAGAGGAAGAAGGGATAAGCATGGCTGTATATTCAGGGACCTGCTCAGACTAACATGGTCTTCTAAAAGTAGGATGAAGATTTGATACAAAAGGCTACAGCCAGAAGGCCTTGGGACATAACTTGGGGCTTATGTAAGTGCATATATGTGACAGAAATCCCTAGTTAAAAAGCCAGTCACCAAGTTTTCTGCTGAACTATGGTGTCTCTCCAGAGATCCTTATTCAATTATTAATGCATCTGCTGCTAATTTCATCACGCAGAGTGTGAATTTGTCTTTCCACATTGAGTTCTAAGGGAATTTTGTAAGAAATATAGAACTTGTCAGCACATGAGAGTCAACACATTACTGCTGTGCTGCAGCCATTTATAATGAAACTAAAATGAGCACTCACTTGTTTGGCATTAATTTAATGTCCCACTTAGCTCCTATCAGATGTAAATAGCTGCTTCATCCATTTAAGCATTTCTGTTCGTGCACATAATGAAGCACTCTGTACCTGTCAAGTAAGCAGAATTCATAACTGAAATAAGAAATGGATGAAGAAATTCAATGTTCTTAATATTAAGGCTTTACAGGGGCAGCGTCATATTTTTTCTGGCCACAGGTATCCCACTGTGAAGTTCATCTTTTATCCCATGCCACAGAGAGCACACAAAGACGTGACATGTATACACACCCTAGTGTGCCAAAAATATTTCTGAGAGGAATATCAGTTCAATTCATGGCACAGCTAACAACAGCTGTAGTTGTCAACCACACTCAAAACAAAATAAATTAGATAGCCAGCCTCTTGGTATTTAAATGTTCTTTATGTTCTCTATTTTAGAAAAACACAGTTTAATTTTAAACAGCATTCTGGTTATGATCATACTCTCTTGAGGAAATTTTTTATGAGAATGAATGGAGATAATGACTACCATTAGTCACTGTCATTAGCATAAAACATTAAAAACTACAATATTTATAACAGACTATGACATGACAATTAAAATATGACTTTCTATCACTTGTGTATGCTTTGGCTACAGCTGGTTGCTATTTTCTAAAGTTAAAATGATAGAAGTCTGATAATGGTATATTTAATGGCATGTTCATCATTGTATCTAATTGTTTTCCACCACAGGGTATGAAGCTTTATGTCCTCTATCAACCCAAAACAAACAGCCATACTGCTTAATGGCTGTTCAATTAATGTTTATGGTGCTACTTTTATAACCTGAGTTACAAGACAAATAAACTCCAAGAAGCAATTTAAGAACCTCGGAAGCTTGATGGGACTTCCACCAATACTAAACATTACTAAAATATCTACAGAATCCCACACTTGAGGATGTGAAATAGAAGACATTTAGTCAGCATTAGAAAATTCTTCCAGGACGCTGGTAGAATTGCCAAAGGAGGAGAAATCAGACCTTGATGCAGGATAAGATAGTTGAGTGACTTTGGGTAAGCTGCCTTGCAATTGCTGTTCATGCTGGGTTAAAACAGAGAAGACCTATTCATCCCAAGTCATATAAAGGTCAGACTCTGTTGCTCAGATTGCAAAGTTATTCCCCTGAGAGTGATTTACCCTCAGTAACCTAGATGCTCTCCACCTTCTAATAATTCTTTCTCCTATTTAGCAGAGCCCCTGCTGTTTAAAAGCAAAGAAGAGTTCAAAAACAGATTTCTCTGTTACTGCCTTGGTGTATATTAATTAGTGTCTCTCCCTTTTGTACATAGCCTGTAGAGAGCAATGTAAAACCACTGTAAATATGTTTTCACTGGAGAGTTGCCATTGTTCTAAATTGCGAAACTCAATGATTTCTTGCTTGTGCTGTTAATTATATATAGCAGTAATATATTCATTCAGAGCTTCCCATCCTAATTCAGACTACCTGATCTCTGGCTTTTAATGATGTATTACAAGCCTGTCACCTAGGCAATTAATCATTGATACTCTTCAGTTCCCCAAAGTAGCCAGACACAGTTAGACAAGAAAGAACCAGATTTGAGGGGTGGTAGAAATTCTTTTCAGGAGCTACACATTTTTTCACTCCATAAACTTTACTTGACATACTCATTGCTGGAAATATATTTTAATAGAACTGCTGTTAGCCTGCCTCTCCTCCCAGTTTCTCAGTTTTAGTAGATTACCATGAGGTTCATAAACAGGCAAAAATAATCTGTGAAGTTTAAAGGCTGTCAAACCTTCTTGGCAACTTCTCTCCAGTGCAGCTGAGAAATGACAAACTTATCACCTAACTGGCTGGTGTATAAAGCTGACTGCTTTTGATTAGGAAGCAATGAGCCTTCCATTTTGGAGTTCATTTTGTGTTTCATAAGCACCTCTTCACTGAAATTATGCAGTTGAACTGCTTTGAATTTGATTATTTTAATGCTACAGCTTTATTATTTGTAGTAAATACAGACATCTTTTATGGTGTTACTGAACATTTAGGAATACTTCAGGATGGTAATAGACGTACTGTTATTTCTCATGTATTATTACTTGATTTTTTTTTTTTTTAAATCCAATAATATATTTGAATAAGGCTGCCTGTGTTGCTGTTACTCACTTGTGCATTACTCCATATGTGCTCACACTATATTTCCTCTCTGTTCCACTGGGAAGGGTAAGATGAAAACAATTCTATCTACTGAAGGATGAAATACTAAGTCCTCAGCAGGTAAATTGTTCTCAGAGCTATAAAGAAAGCCAGTGTGAACCACAACAGCAAATGGAAAACTCCTGTATTAAGTCCTATGTTACAGACTTTGTGATTGATACTTTCAACAGCTAGTGCTGTGGAAGAGCACAGTGACAAAAAGCACATGTATAAAACATTAAAGTGATCTTCCAATGTCATATAACTTCATGAAACACTATTCAAATGTGCTGGAAAGCTTGAGGCACTTTTATCTTCTGATATACTTCCAGTTATATTTCCTTTTAGATTACTATGTAACTTCTAGCGATCTGCATGGTGAACCTCAGTAATAAAAAGCCATTTCGTGCCTAGAGAACACAACTTCTTGGTTGGTCACCTTAGATATAGAGGAGGAGGAATGAATTTAACCAGATTCTATTGCTGAGCAGATTCATGTGGTCAGCTTGATAAACGTTAAAATAATATTCGACTTTGACAGGATGGAGAGTTCAACGCACTGTCTACATGCTAAATTCAACCCTAACTAAGCATTTATTAACTCTGTATCAGTCTTATAAAGAGTGCTTACTCACCTGAATCTACATGCTGTGGAGGTAGCTGCAGAACTCACCAGTAAGATTTATCATTACCTAAAAGTTTAATATATTTATTACTGGTATGGTTCACTGTGTCTTATATCTATTATCTTCAGGCTGAATATTTTCCACATTTCATTCTGTCTGCCTTTAGGAAAATGCATGCAGTTATCCAATTCATCCTCTAATTTGCTTACTGTTTTCCATAGATCATAACTATATTTTATGAGTAGAGCAACATGTCCAAGTCGTTAGGGTTGCTATTAGAAAAATCAAGTAGGCTCACTTCAGCTGCAATTCAAGCTATTAGTGAAATATTAATGTAATATATACATCTTCAGTACTTCTCTGGCTTTCATTAACACCAGCTGCCTGTATCACAATCTGTAATATATTAATTTCCACAATACCTGTATAAACATGCAAGGGGATTAAAAGGTGTTTTGTGTGAGGATATTCAGATAGTCATGATTTCTGTGTTTTGAGATCCTGAAGTTGAGTCTAGTGAAAGCTGCAGGCTACTCAACACTTCTGAAAACAAAGATATGTCTTCAGTGCTCAAATAGAGATGGAGTTTATATTTATGTGTAAAAAAAATGTCAAGGGTCATCAACAGAAATGACTTCTCCTAAGCCAATACCATTTATTTAATAAGTAACTCAAGAAAAAAGCTACCAGAGGTGAAAAAAAAAATATAAAAATCAAAGGTTATAGAAAAAAACTCAGTTCTGGAGAACTCCATAGGCCAGTTTCCATTAGATGAATATTTAGAATGGGAGCTTTGATGTGAAGGCCTTGAATGACTTCTATCAAAGCAAAGCTCTTGTGCATGGAGCTGTGCTTTTCTATACCTACTTTTCATCCTCTTGTTCCACAGAAGAGCATTGGGCACAGAACATGCCCCAGACTCTATGCCAGGATTCAAAGGCAAGCATATATAACGGATTCTGTGTACACAGTTTAATTAACGAAATCTAGTTAATATGATATGCATAATCTGTAGCTTTTAATGTAATTATCTCCCCAAACTGAAATTTAAAAATCCTGTTCCTTAAAATTATAATTATTAAGATTGGGATTAATTTCACCCCAACTAAATTATCTAAAAACTAGTTACACAGCCATCTAGTCTCCTTTTCTAAACAGTAGTGGGCATTTCATCCAATTTGTTTTTTACAGATCTCTAAACGTGGGCCAAATCATCCTTTACTTTATACCTGACTGTCTTTTCTGCATTGAATATAGAAGGAATCTCAAGGAGAAATTTAGATATGACACACAACTCTGAGAGAGCTAGAGCTGGTTCATGGAATCAACTCTAAGACTTCTGTGTTGTTGCATTTCACTAGCCTTTTTGAAATATTACTTATACACTATTTTAAGGAAAATGTATTAAAATGACAAGGAAAGTAAAAAGGAAATAATGCTAATATTTCCTTGGAGCCAGCATTACTTTTTGTTATGCATCTAGCAACATTTAGCAGCCTAGTAGTAGTATTTAGTAACATTTCCTTGTGATGGCATAATATCCTACAAAATCTACCTCTGTATTTGTAAAAAGGAAAAAAAAAGGACTTTCACAACAAATTTCTGATATTTTATATTGGTTTATGTTGATCTTTTTTTTTTTTTTTTTCTGGAATATAGTGTGCGTCAATTGCTATAACAATGTATATATTTTCATAGAAATCTGTATGTCAAAATAGTTACTATACACATTGACTGATAATCCAACCATCAAAAGGTCAAATCTGGATTTATATCTGTATTTATGGATCCACTTAACAAAAGCAGGGGGGCAGTATGGTCTTGCTTCTGGTCAAACTAAATATCGAAAAACCTGAATTTACAGCAAAATTGCCTGACATATCATTGCATTTTAATGCAAGAGATTGGAAAGAAAGCATACTTGTCTGAGAAAAAATTACTTATATTAGTGAAGTAACAAGGTCTAGGCCAAATTTTGAAGTATTTGTGGATGTCAGAACAGAAAGTAAGATCTAATCTCCCATTTTCCTTTGACTCATACCATGTGTCTGAAAAACGAATGTAACATTGGGAATGTTGCTCATCTCTCCATAATTACAAAATGGGTTTTAGTAGAACTGAAAATGTTTCAAATAGGCTATATTTATCCACAGACATATTAGGGTCAAGAATTCCTTAGAAAATATAAAAAGTTGGTTACTCAGCTCCAAAATATCTACTTAGCCCTACATCACAAATCCAGGCACATTGTGCTGTAACTGCTCAGCTGTACAGGTCTCTGGTGTCCCTGCAAAAAATACCTCATCAGGGTTGTTAAAAGGGGGAAATGTGGAAATGGCTGCCAGTCCTTGTCTGAAAAATGTGCTTAATTGGCATATATTTTTGGGTCAAACTAATGGCTATCAAATAGAAAAGAATATGCTGTACTGCAAAGGGAAGTAGCTGAAAAACAAGAATGTCAGAAAAATGAAAGGAAGTCATGGAGGCAGACCAACCTTGTTTTCATGAATTCTATGAATTTCAATGTGGGGAAAAATCAGACTTTCCTTTCTTGCTCTACAGATTTCTGGTCACCTCTTAGAAATACAAGAAGACTCTCCCACCCTCGTGAAACACCTTTCCACTTACTAAAGCCTGAAGTTACTCTACCAAGCTGAAAGGAAACACTTCTGTGTTTCCAAGGACATTAAGTCATTTTCTTTAGGCAAAGAATGAAAATGATCACCTCCCCAAGTCTTACCTTTAAGTCGTTTTAGGAAATGTAGCCCAACATCCAGGAGATTGGGCTATAAGCAAAATCTGTCTTGGTTATTCTCTACAGCATTCTGTATGATACACAGGAAACAGCTTCCCATTTCTCCTTCCATTTACTGTGTGTAAATAACAAATAATAATAGTGACATGAATCTTCTTATTCCACACTGCGATAATGTGGAATACATTTCTAGAGCTCTAAATTACTACGTATGACACTTAACTATAATCTAATTAAACCCTTAAGAAATATGCATATTTTCATGCATTTCTTGATCTCCCTCTCAGACCTACTTAAATCTCGAGTGCGAGTACTGTGATTGAGGGTTTATTTCTAGATTTAGCTGAATCTCGAAAATCATATATATATATATATTTCTTTCTTAAAGCTGGAGATGTGTTAGGTTTGAATAGCTTTTAACTACATTTGTTTAGTTTTGTTTTCCCAAAGTAACTTTCACTTAATTTTTCACACTGTACTGTTTATTAAAAGGCCAGGATTTCCTGTTAGAGTACAATGTTGACAAACTTCTGATAAATACTGCTTTTCTGCTGGCAGTCAGTCTTCACTCCCTTCCCAGCTGAACTGAAGTTCAACTGAGAAAAGTGTACCTTACATAATGGCTTGGATACTCAGAGAACCCTCTAAACACCAGTGAAAATGAAAGTAAAATTAACTTTATTGAGGAGAACAATGGTAAAGATTTCAGAAGGCAAAATCTGCCCGTGAGTACTTCAGACAGTAGAGAAAATTTATAGCAAGGCAGAGCCAAATTTTTATCACCATTTGCAGAGAGAAAATCCTAGAATGATAGAATAGAATCAAAGAATATCCTGAGCTGGAAGGGACCCACAAGGATCATTGAGTCCAACTCCTGGCTCCTCACAGGATCACCCAAAAATCAACCAGATCATTGTCCAAATGCTTCTTGAACTCCGGCAGGCTGGATGGCATGACCACTGCCCTGAGGAGCCTTTTCTGATGCCCAACCACCCTCTCGGGAAGAACCTTTCCCTAACACCCAGCCTGACCCTCCCCTGTCCCAGCTCCATGCCGTTCCCTCGGGTCCTGTCGCTGTCCCCAGAGAGCAGAGCTCAGCGCCTGCCCCCTCCGCTCCCCTCGTGAGGGAGCTGCAGGCCGCCATGAGGCCTCCCCTCAGCCTGCTCTGCTCAGCCCTGAGCAAACTAACTGGCTTCAGCTGCTCTCCATATGTCTTCCCTTCTAGACCCTTCACCATCTTTGTAGCTCTCCTTTAGATGCTAACAGTTTTATGTCATTTTTATACTTTGGTGCCCCAAACTGCACTCAATACTTGAGGTGAGGCTGCACCAACACAGAGCAGAGCGGGATAATCACTTCCCTCGACCGGCTAGCAATGCCACGAAATCCTAATATAGCACGGGGAAAAAAAGTGTCATCGCTTTCAGAACATGTGACAACAAAGAAAGGAGAGTCTGTCCTGAACTGCAGAAGACTAACTTCAGGTCTGTTTTCTTCTGTACAGTCACAAGGAACAAGGAAAGAACTATGGTTGGAATGGAGATATGGGAAGTGATGGTGTGTACAGGATTGTGGCAAGCATTTCTGGTGCCATTATATGGAAACTGCCAGAGGACTTGCAGAGGAACTCCACATTAGCTACTGATACTATTTTTTCTGTTTACCTGAAACCTTTTGGAGGTTGCTAGTTACCATCAATAAAGACTGAAAATGCTCTTTAATTTCACATACTGTTTGCTGAAGAACCAATCCCATTTCTAATAAGTAAATGCAATAACTCTATTTTCATATGGCTATAAATAAGGTTATTGCATAAAACCCACAACTTTCTTATAAATATTTAGGACAGAAGATTTAGGAAATGTTAGATTTATTATATTTTAAAAATAGTTACACTGGGTTCTTTAGATATATATGTGAGGTCATAGCATTTAATTATAAGACCCCTTCCTACATTCTTCTACACAAGACTGAACTCATTCAGGATATGGGCTTGAATTTCATTATTTAATTAATTAATTATTTTACTGTTTTCCATCTGTATTTCCACTGCTGTAGAATTATTTACTTTCTCACAGGCTTACATTTTCCATCATTTGTAGCAACAATGATACAGTAACTGAACCTTATAAGCATTAATAAGTGTAGATTCAAAACACCTTATGAAGGTACAAATATTTTTCTAAATAAACAAATAGAGAACAGAGAGAAAAAAAAATGTTTGCAAAATGTTTTAACATGACCATCTGATGAGTTATCTCATACCAAGGAGAGATGATTTCTCAGAATACCTGGCATTTTTAAAAGCTTGTTCTGTGTTCAACATATGGCATAAATATACTTTGATTACTTTTATGTTACTTCTATGAGAAAGGCTTTTTATGTTAGCTTTCCTGACCACAGAAAGACAGAATAAGAACTTAAATGCATTATCAAACATTTCTATCTCAAAGTAACATACCTCATAGGTATATGCATGAGCTCTCTTCCCATGACAAACCTAAGGTGAACTAGTTTAGAACAACCCTCTCTCTCTCTAAAGATTGAATTATCTCAGTTTCTGTCTGAATTATCTCACCTTTGGCACAGACTAAAAACATATTGACAAATACCTCAGCTCACCTGATAGACTGGAAGATCACCGTGAGTCTGAGCACCAACATGTCCTGGAGAGGGTGCTAATGGTGGGTTTAGAATTCAGTGCTTTGGAGATTCCCAGTCTGAGGCTCAGTCCTTCAGATCCCACTGATTTATTTCAAGTGACGCTGAACATTCTCAACTCCATGAGCACCACTCAAAAGGTACAGTAATTCCGTAAGGGCTCCAAAATTCTGTAAATCAAGACAAAGTTGGACACATTCAACGAAAAACACAGAATTAGTTGTCACATTAATATTTACCCTAAATGACTTAGATAGATTCACAGCATCTCTGTGACAAAGGGTTAGTCTGGGTGACAGACAGCTCTTGGAAGACACTGCCTTCCAAATTCTACAAGCTATGAAATAAAGAAGTAACAAAAAATAATAATTTGCTACACAGTTCTGATACATTTCCTGTGCCCTGCAAGAAACACAAGTGGAATGGAAGATCATGTGATCATCTGCTTAGAGTCTCTAAAATAATGAATGTGCACAACAGGGCAAAAATGAGGACAGGGAACAAACTAAATGCTGGCATTTCTAGTTTTGAATGTTTGTGAGGTTATTGTATGGAACTTACGTGATAACAGCTTTCTCATCCAACTTCTTTCTTTTATATTTTTTATAATGCTACAAATTTATGAAGTACTACCTTCAATACCTTTTCTCCACCTGCAATCATCTACTTGAGATGAAGGCTCATGGCCTGTGCACAGTAGTATGAGCATGCTTTTATCAATGTAATAAAAAGACATTTGTAGCAGTGAGTTTTATTAATACCAACACTGCCTTAATGCAGATATATATATATATTGAGATATAGACTCAAATGGATTCCTGGGCAAATATTTTCAACTGAAATTTTTTCTTGCACATGGAAAAGCTAGTTTTGATGACATAAAAAGGTACATCTCGCTGGTGGTACTGTAAAACTTCCATTCTCTGTGCACAGCATTTTTAGTCTGGTTTATATAGTGAGACCTCTTATAAAGCTGCATCTACTTGGATGAAGGTGAAAGGGCCATTCAGGGTAACAGTGTCTCTGACAGAGAACTGCAATCACTGTTCCTCATTGACAGCTACAATTATCAACAAGACAACAAATGGAGCAAAGGTCTGTCTACCAGATCACAGGCATCTCAGCACTGTGAAAGGGTGCAGTATCTTGAAGTGCTCTTCCTGGGTCAAGGCTATTTCAGACTGCCTGCTAAGCAGGACATTGGCTGGAATAACCCAATGCAGTGCTTAACAGATTCTGTTTGAATACAATTAAATTATAAAAGATGACTGAAGATGAAATTTAAATTTCATATTCCCTTTTCAATTGTTGATATCAGCATGGACTTTTAGAGAGTGAAACCTGAGTAAGATCATCTGGATTGAATTCTCTATCAAAAAGCTACTTTGCTTAACTGGAGTCTATCCTTACAGAGCATTCTAGTTGATTGCTTTTGTCTCTACATGATGGATTTTAATATAGATATATTAAAAAAAATGTATAATGTCCAAAATGTCATACAGAATAAAGAAAAAAGCCCATCAACTTAAAGGATACCCTGAGGATATTAAGCTGAAGTCATATATTATCAGAAAGTAGTAGCATTCATTTGAATGAGAGTGACCTTGACTATCTTTTCATCTGAAGTCATTATGAACAAATGTTCTTTTGGGAAGAAGAGGAAGAAAAAGAAGAAAAACAGGAAAAAGTCATAGGTTGCTTATCCAAAACCTCTCCACTGAATTTTTACAATGGTTATATAGGGTTGTTATGAAGTTCAAGAAGAAATAAAGTGAGTTACTAGTTGAGAAATTAATATGGAAAATGAATATGTTAAACTATCATGCAAAATAGTCTCACATTTTGTTCTGTTTGCAGAAGAAAAGAAAAAGAAAGCCAGAATGCTAAGAAGTCATAAACAAGGAGCTCAGCTCTTTGGTTCTCAAAAGCTTTGACTTATTAATGGTAACAGAGTGTGTAGATCTTGTAATGCAAGGGCATATAGCAAAGGCATTCACTGTTTTTGTGTGAGCTTAAGTCATCCATCATTAACTAATGCATCCAGTGTGGCAAGAACAGTGCTAGACATGATATAAGCAGGTATTCTCATCTTTTATAATAACATCGCATAGTAACACTTAACAAGAAGAAACTGTACCTCAATTAAATCAATAAGGTACAGCAGCAATAATAAGAAGCAAGAAACATTGTTTTAAAAATTAATTGTTTTAAAAATTAATTCTGCTCTCATCAGGGCACTGAAGCATTTCCATCATCCTACTTGTACATCCAAATAAATGTTGTTAAAATATATCAGAAACTTTTGATCCTGTCTATACGGTGTCTCGACAACTTCTTTGGGAATTCACAGGATTTACAGAATCAACTACCCTGCCTCTTTCATTTTTTTTCCTTTTCATGTGTGAATGTGTGTCCTTTACCACTATAGCACAGGTGTGATCTTTCTCCTGTAAAACTTTCTTCTGATGTACAGATCTGAAGTATGAAAGCGTGAAAATGTTTTCTCAAGAAATCTTGCTATTCTCTGGTAAAATCTTAGATTTCAAAGATAAACATTTTAGGAAAGGAAGCATTTATGTCTTTCAATAAGTACTAAACACAGCCTTTTATCAGATTTTACATAAGCAAAACAAAACAAAACAAGCAACCTTTTGAAAGAGTTATATGTTTTTAGTAGAAGTTTAGAAATCTGCATTTCTTATGCTAAAGTTCACAGAGATTGCTTCTGATTAAGAATGAAAAAATTGTTCCAGATTTGTACAACTTGGACACATACTTCAGTAATTTTAAAATGTTCTACTGAGTTATAGAATAAAAGACCTAGACAACCAGAGACCATGAAAGGACTGAAAATCTTTTTTGGTTTCAAAGGGCATTCAGTCAGGTCTCAATGAGCAATAAAAAGGACTGGAAAAATATAATTAGCTAACAACAAAGTGGCAGATGTTGATTGTCTTTGAAGCCCTAATCGGTCTGAGAAAGTTACCTGTGTATCTTTTCTAACTCCATAGACCAATGTGGTAAAACAGATAAGATGAAATACCCTTTTTATAACTCCTAGGTTCTAATAACTGATGGAGGTCATATTTTTAGTAGGGCAGAAAACTTCAGAATGCACTAGACTTATTTTTCTATCTAGCATCCAATTGTTTTTTATTTTATTTTATTTTATTTTATTTTATTTTATTTTATTTTATTTTATTTTATTATTTTATTTTATTTATTTTATGTTATTTATTTATTTTCTGTGACTTTACTCACTAGCTTAGGTTCCTTTTGTACTTTGGTCAATATATCGACAACAGAAGATTACTTGAAATATATACTAAAAGAGTCTTCATCCTTTAGACACATTTTTAACTATAGCCAGCCTTTGCATTTTTTTTAACTATTTTTCTTTGTAAAAATAATTCCAATCTTGCAGTAAAATTCAATGCTTTGATTCCTACCTTAAAAAATGCATCTACAAGTGAACTTGGCCTTTCTGAGCCTTAAAAATACATATGTTCTGATAGAACGAGGGGGTTCTTTATCATACAAGATGAATTTATAATCTATTCTATGATACTGCCTGTATGAATGTTTTCCCAAACGGCTTCATCTTCTTCCATTCCCGAGTCATTAAATGAAGTTCAACAGCAGTATAAAAGAATTCAGGTTACATTTCCAGGAAAAAAAAAAATAAGGAAATGCATTAAGTAGGTTGTGTGGACAGCACTGATTTCCAATGGTGGTATCCCTATTTAGTCCTTCTGCAAGTTAATACAATACAATATGGAAAGCTTTTTAAGACTTCCATTCCTCACTGGCTCATATTCTTCCTTCAAATATTAACAAATATTTTTTCTCTTTAACATTTAGCTTATTTTACACCTCTCCTCTGCCATCACTTTTAACATGTGACTGTATAATTTGACTCTTGCAAAACTTTTTAAACAAATTCTTAGAAAGATGGTATACAAAACACCTACTGTTTAACCTACTGTTAAATCTCAAAAAAATACATCATCGATGTAGATCAAATTGACATTTATTTAAAGAAAAGACATCACTTATTCATAATTTTAACCCTCAGATAACAATCCTGGATATTTCATGAGTATTACCATAAAACTATATTTTCATGATAAAATGTCTTTTAACTGGTGCACCAATATATGTTAATTACCCTGATTCTGATGGTAACTTGGTTACTTTACTAAATTCCAGATACTCAGCTCAGTCCTGGCTGTCCCTGGCTATAAGGAGACACAGCTTGTAGGGCCTAGTGAACAGGTCTTCACACCCATTCCTTCAGAGCTACCACAGACACAGTGATTTGTTTTACATGCACTCACACAACATGACCCAGTTTTAGAAGTCAGTACACATTCATGTATAATAGAGATGTTATTGCAGGGTTATAGACTGAATGGAGCATGTGCAATAAGGAATATCTCCCAGCTTGATGGCTATAATAGCATTATTCTGAATGGATGTTGAGGACATCAGTGAGCTAGAAGAATATTCTTAATATTCTCTGAGGTGAGGTCATGCATACTATACTTCCTAAAGTTCTTTCATTCACATGAAGATTTAAGATCCTGTTCAAACTTCATTTTCTGATAAAGTTTGTTAATATAGCGATATCTAGTTTTTTCTTTTTTCAGTTAGAATGGCTCCTGAATACATGTAACAAGTCTATTAGACAAAGCAGTCCAGGAGTGCACTTTTTCTTCAACTGTTACTTTACCAGGAGCCTGTCCCTGGTGGTGCATCTTCATGGGGTCCGCTCCAGCAGGTGACTATGCACTTAGCCACTTAATGCTTTTTTCTGACTCTGCTTCTAGGTAGCTTTGAAAATTGTCTTCCGACTCTGCTTCTAGACAGCCTTGAAAATTGCTTCCCCTCTTAGACCAAATCTCTAACAAGGGAAGCTGTGCCAGTATGACATATGAAGTTAAAAATTCTATTACAGTGATGTCCACTCCACTACCTGATCAACATTTCAACAATGCAGAATGTCAAATGTTGCATAACCAGCCTCCAGAAATCATTATTTAAAAACAGACACATTGATTCTATTCCTAACATTATTTTATTTTATTTTATTTTTTTGTAATGTGCATCCCTTGCATTTACAATGCAATAGCCTACCTATTTAGGGCAATAAGGGTTTCCATCTGGGAGTGCATATATGATCTACTCTTTCATGAAAGAAGGGAATTTTTAAAAAGTAAACAGTTCCATTTTAGAAAGAAAACAATGAAATCAATATTTAGCTTGATAACACAGAAGTTATGAATATTTTTGTGTAATTTTGTAAAATAGTATATTTTACTGTTTTAAGTACTGAAAATATAACGCAATAGTTTATTTTAAAGATCAAACTGTTCTATAGGTGAGGTCAAGCTAATAAAAAATCTTTGAAATTTTTAATCTCTGGCGTCTCTCTCTCCCACTTTCTCTCTCTCTTTTTCCTCCAATGTTTTTAGTTTAGTTTTTGATTTTACACATTGTTTTGATATTGAATACAAGTTTTCTTCCTATTACAAGGTAAATGACTTAGTATGTGAATTCATCCAAAGAAAACGTGTTTAGTGGGTGATTAGTGTCTTGGAATTAACCATAGCACAAGTTAATTTCTGTGTTTTCTGATGTCTGTACGTTTTCAGGACCTCAGAATTATGTCTGTCTTGGTGGATGTGGGGAATACATCACACCTTTTCATGTAAGACCTAAAGCTGACTGTTAATTAAAATACTCATAGTTCCTTGTTACTCTCTCACAAATTAAGAAGATGGATATTTATTTATTTATTTTTTATTAAGAAGACAGTTGATTAGCTGTAAAGCTTCTTCCAAAATTGATGTGAAATATAGTTTGTAGTTAACACAGAACAGCACATGTAGTTATGGGTAATTTTTCATACTAATTTCCTGAAAATCAATAAAACAAATGTTTGCATAAAGAACTGTTTGCACTGACTTATCATTTTTTTCTAAATGGTTCCTACACAAGAATATTTTACAATGCATTATTTTAATTATATATTGTGCTTTTTTTTTTTTTAAATTTACACAAATAATAACTGTAAAAGAAGACTTGAGACAATAATAGTGCAGGACAATGCTCTAAGACAGTATGTATTGAAGTTTAGCCTCAAGGAGCTTACACTAGTTACCCTCAAACAAAAAATTAGTGTACAAGTGTGAAATTCATTTTATACACTTAGCCCTGGATCTCACATCAGGTATGGTAGCTCAGAGTTTTGTGTAATTACTTAATTAAGTAAGGCATATGAGCTTTTCCTGAAATACTTATATAGTAAAAGCTATGGTGGGTAATAATTTATAATCATAGTTATACCAGTGTGCAACTGTATTTATATCAGAAGAGTGTGTTTTTCTTACCTGCATAGATGTAACATAGACTGACTAAAGCATATTTGTATAACTATATGCAAGATGGGTAGGTGAAAGTGTTTTACTGCAGTGGGATACTCAAACTGATGTGAGTGTAACTTGCAGACAAATCCTATTGCTGTCATATGACCTTGGCCTGTAGAGCGGATGTACCACATAAACCAAACCACTTTTAAGGTAGCCCTTTGGAGAGGAAAATTAAACTCATTGTATCTTGCTGTACAACACAACCTGTGCTTGTAAGTAACCATGGGATACAATGGCAACTGAAAACTACAAACCAGCGAGACCCCAATCATGGGGAAAAGACGCCAGAGTAATAAATGTATCTGCGATTGTGTATTTGGTGCACATCATCAGTTTTTTTTATTAACTCTTATCTAACCATGAGAGAGCAAGAAATTTTGTGCATTTTGTGTTTTGATTAGTGGACACTTCTGGGTGAATGGACAAAGTTCTATTTGAGATGACTTTTTATGAAGTTTCCAACAGCAACATTTATCATTAATCAATAATCTCGTATAATTTGAAGTTTATGTAACAAGGTTATCAAAAGCAAACAAGCAAACAAAACAACCCCCCCCCCCCCCTTTATCTTTAGATATTAGATAAGAGAGAAATATAGCAAATTATGCCTTGATCCATGTAATCACATGGTAATTCTATTAACGTGTCTACCATTTTAAAGTGTAACAAAGAAATAATTATCAAGCAAAAGAATAAAAAGCAAACACCCTGTCTCTCTACAGATCTTTTTGTCATATACAGTAATGATAAATATTTTGAGAAGCAACAGGTAAGCAACTATTTTTCTAAATCATATGACTTAAAAGTTTCCAAAATGTAAACATTCTTTTAATAAACATGAGCTCTTGTTTTTATCAGGAGCACTTATAAAGTGTCACATGATAATATTTACCATTAAAACAGTTGACTTCTTTCATTTAACTGAAATGTATCATACCTTACAGAAGCAAATGCTTTGATTGCCATTATACCCCAATCTTCACACAGCTATGAAAGGAAACACTGCTGGAAATAATTATTTACTTTAAAACTCCACATGAACATGCTCCCATGTGTTAGTAAACAGAAATGTATGAAGAAATGTGAAATAGAAAAAAGCCTTGAGACGTGGCAGAGCTTACCTGACAACTTCTCAGCAGATCTGCTGTTTAGCTGTCCAGTGCCTGTGAGGCCCTGAAACAGTGAGACAGAATAAACTCAGTGTAACAATCATCTAGCCCACTACATTCACTTTTAACACATCAGGTTAAAATGACAACATATGCTTAATTAACTATTCAAAAAGAATTAGCATGCAACTCCAGCTGCAAGAGACTTTGTTCACAAACTACTTTGTTCTCATCAAAAAAGTAAACCAATCACATTGACAAAAAGCCACTGTAAACAAAAAGACTGTATTTAAAGGATTAACAGTTTTGGAATCCCTACCATCAAGTCATCTGTTTGGTTGGTTGGTTGGTTGGTTTGTTTTCATCAAAATTTAGGTTATATATTTGTTGTTAGCAAGAGTTGCATTACTATTATTGTTAATTTTAGTTCTGTTTATTACCTTGAGGGTTATATATTGTAGAATCATTTTGTTGTCACTAGTTAATGTTAATTAGTTGTTTTAATAACCTATATACCTATTTGTTATCTTTTGGTAGGTTTACTTTTTTAACTATCAGTAACTTAATAACTGAGAATATTTAACATTACTGTTGCATACTCAAAATTACAGAGTTACTATTAGTGTTACCTGTTTAACGTTTAGTCATCCTTTGAGTCCTGCGACATATTTCCTTAATAATCATCAGCCATCAAGTCTGATAGTCTCAAAAGAAATATCAGCCCTCTAAACTGCCTTCAAGGGCGGTGATATTTAGCACTGAAAATTACAAATAAAGTTTTTGAGGTTGAGTACCAACAACTGGGCAGTGACACTGATGATTTGTTTATCAAGACAAATTGATATATACTACAAAAATGCAGTCAACGCACTCTTCCGAGTGAAAACAAATAAGTGAATCTATGCAATGCTTACATGTTGAATGGGATATTTAATGTGCGGGGAAACTCAAAGGTTGAAGAACTAGCATTTAGACAGTCTAACAGTGGTAAGTGGTAATCTTACCTCTTTAAACTCCATTACATTCTCACGAGAGACATGCTAATACAAACAAGTCAATCAGAGTTTGTGTTTAGCAAGATCAAGCTTAGAGGATAGTTTAAAATCCATTTATTGTTCTAAAGCATTTTTTTCCATTAACATGTTATACATTAGTGGATACTAACCATGATTCATGTAACAGTTTAGTTTGTTAACTTTTAAATTATTTAACAACCAGAAGTTATTAATACAACTTTTAAAGTCTTACACAAAAAGCTTAAAACAGGCTTGGGTTCATTTTTGTAATTTTTATATAAAAAACATTTTTAGGCATCTCTTGAAAAAGAAATAAAGCAGGCATTTAAAGCTAGAAAACAAGTAATTCCAAATTTAGTTTGTTACAAAAGGTTTCAGCTTTATTGACAAATTATGGCAAACATATTTGACAAAATTATGGTTTCCTATTTAGAGAAGCTTACACATGGAACTTTATGTGATTTTTTTAACAAATACAGGTTAAAACACTGAACAAATTCAGTTAGCTACATACATACAGTAGCTGCTTGTTTTCAACCCCATTAAAACAGCATTTAAAATTAAATTTACAAACTTAATATCGAACATCTTAATCTAAACTAACATATATTAAAAAAGACAGGTTAAAACATCTTATCTACAACTTGATTATTGTCTGGTTCAAATGAAAAAAGGAAAAAAATCATATTACAGTCTTTCAGCAACCCTAAACAAAAACTCAGCCTTAGCTAGTATGTAGAGAGACTCAAGATCTGTAACAGTGTCATGCTTTTTAAGTTACACACAGCAATGAATACAACCAACAGAACATCATCTTTGAATGGTTTCTAGACAATGCTTGCCAAAGTTTTTGTTTGTTTGTTTCTGTTTTTTTTTTGTTTTGTTTGTTTTTAAAGTCCGTGTTATAAAATAATACTAATGCCAATGTCACTCCAATGTTATAAGAAATACAAGTAGTACATAGGATAATAATGAGCAGTAATCCCTAGGATAGAAAAGAAATGGACTATTACTTGTCTTGTTGCTGTTTATGTGGAGACCACAGGCTATTAATTGTCTTTGAGATGAGGTCACAGATGAGGAGGACCTTCAATATCTACCATAGGGGTGTTCCCTGTAACCCCCTCGGGCTGACCTTGGAGGTGGTGCCTTTAGGCTGGAACGGGTGGTGGCCCATTCTTCTTGTGCTAAAAACAGAAGAGAAAAGATATGTTTTGTAAATATCTAACTGGAAAGAACAAAGTGATGTCACCACTAACGGTTGTCAAAATTCTTGAGAGTTTTGGCTAAAAGCTTTACAAAAATAAAACAGAGATGGTGTTGTCATTCATGTCTTTATCTTCCCACAAAACCAAAACAAATCAAATCAAAATGAAACAACAACAACAAAAAATACCACCACCACCACCAGCAACAAAAACCAACAATAAAACAAAACAAAAAATCCCTACAAACATAAAGAAAACTAACCTTCTACTTCTCAACATAGACATCTCATCTACGTCAGGATGAAAAAACTCTTACTCTTTCACTTTCAGCAGAGAATGGATATCTAGTGCGGTGGCAGTACAGTCAGCTTTGGAAAAATCACTGCACATGCCTGCCAGCTCAGAATTTATTTTGTGTTTTGAGCTTCTAGCATTTAAGATAAAGCATCAATGTGAATAACATTTTATGTAGCTGGTATGTTAATAAGATGAAAACTTGAATCATAAAAAAGTAATTGAAATATATTTGATTTTTAACTTCCATTTGAGGCAGAAAGAAAAGAAACAAAAATAATGGAAGAAAAATATGTAGGAAGGAAGCTACTCCGTTAAGCTTTTGCTTTGCCAAATAGTTTTTGTTTTGTATTATCATTAGAATAGTTTTTCTTTTTCTTAATTGGTACTAATTATATATATATATATATATGTATAAAACACGATATATATGCCCAGAAAGAATAAAATAAAATCCTTAAAACTTTTTCAATATGTACAAAGTTTCTATAAATATTTTTTCACAGACAAGGTATTTCTGGAAGTTGAGCCTTTCAATGGAGCAAACAGGAACCTACCTACAGCTGTAGTCTAGCAGTTGAACCCCAAACTTCAACTGTTTTCCCTAATCAACTAGTGGATCGTTGAACAATTTCTGGTTTCGTCTTCCACTGACTTCAGCTGATTGTACATACAGTGCTTAAAATGGACATCACAGAAATAACAGTATATCATCTCTCCTATGTCATACAGTGTAACATTTTCCCTGTTACAGTAGTCTTAGAATATATCTGAAGTACACATGATCACCAGGCAGCTTCAAAATCTCTACATATCCCTGCAAAGTTATGTGATAACCTGTGTACATTTTTGCGATGAAATATAGAAACTATCTAGAAATCAGTGTGGCAAATATTAATTGTTGTCAATATATTGTCATTTTGTTAGTAATCTGTATGTTTGTATTAGAGATTTGTGTAGAAGATAAATGTTTGTAAAATATGAAAGTAGAAGACAAGCCTTCTGATGCTAGTGCAAAAAGAACAGTTTTTAAGATGCATAAAAAGCAGAGACTGAAAAGATAAGAGTTTAGAAGATTGGAAGGTGTCTTCAAGCCAGTGGAAAAGAGACAGAAACTTTCAAATTGACCATAAAACAGTATATTTGCTATTGCTATTCATACAAATTTAATTGGTAGATATAGTAAAATTGACTACTCAGTCCTGAGCTACTGATGAAGGTTTGAAACATTCGAGGTCCTTGCCCCATAAATTTAAAAATTTAATTGTATCCGTTTTTAAGAGATACACAATTTTTATGTCATGATCCATAAAACTGAACAAAAGAGCATTTCAGAATATTTTTTCCTGTTTCAGGATTTGTTTCAGACTATTGTTACCTCATTCAGTCACCCCAAGCAGTGTTGAAATGAGTACTCTTAGTGTATTGACAAAATTAATCTATATGAAATAAATGTGAATGTTGCTGAACTCCCACGTAGAAGGAGATAAGCTGTGAATCAATGTGGGGCATATCAGATCTGGTAAATCAGTGCAAAAACATTCCTTGCTTATAGCTAAGAAGTACATATTTTTACTACGTTATTGATGTTACTTGCAACTTTCTCATTTATTTGCTATTAAACCAAGCCAGGATATTCTTAAGTTTGACCTGATCCCTGAGGCACCTGTAGAAAAAATCCAACCCCAATTAAATTTTATTTCTCCTCTCTCC